>NW_025334634.1:0-115345 GCF_014858855.1 Bufo gargarizans | reverse complement strand
GAGGAACAGAATAGACGTGTGTTAATGCTCTACAGACACAACACCTCCAGTTCCAGAGACACCATCTCTGAAACTTTTACAGCTAAAGAACAATTGCTGCATAAAATACTCCAGAGAGAGAGAAGGAAGTTAAAGGGACCGGAATCAATATGGCCGGGCAATGGGGTCAGTCAGCAGGATTATGCACACTTATGGCAGAGAAGAGAACCTTACTACTGTGCCAGCGCATCTTTCCACACTTTGACATGGTTCAGCCAGCCGTATCTTAAATCTGCACCCCACAGTCGGGAATTTGCAGAAGCAATTACTGGGAACTCACTGCCTGCATATGGTTCTGGTGAAAGACATAGAAACACAGAGTGAAAGAGTACTACAACCCCCATTTATTGCTGATATCCATACACTGCCATTGGGATGAACTGAACTGTATTATATGGTTTGCTGTGATGTACTGCAAATCCTATTCTGTACTTTACAAGAGAGACCTATCATTGATAGCACCTGTACTGGTTACTGACTCCACCATACATCGGCTGCTGCACCACACTCCTGCCTTGCACCTGACAAACACCTAACATCAAGGGTAAACCAAACTACCACCAGGCTGGAGCCCAAATACCAGGGTGTACCCAGGTAAGAAAGGGTGTGCCCTCCAGTCACTGCACTGGGGAGAGCTAGAGGAGAGATTAGCATGTGGAGTGTCGAGACTACTACCACCATCTAGGCAACAATCACCACTCTCTCCTTCTCCTGCACCGCCCTGGAAGGCTGCTGCAATAGGAACCAAACAATATGAAAGACAGAAAGCAGATGAGGAACTGGAAGCAGGAGGGATAATAGGAAGAAAAGGAAGAAGAGAATATGAAGGAAAGGAGAAAGACAAATAAGAGAGGGAGTGGAATAAAAGAAGAAATCAATATTGAAGAGAGGGAGCAAAGAGGAAGAATAAGAACAATAAAAAAAAGAGAAAAAAAAAAAGAGAAAACTAGGAACAAGAGAATTAGGAGGAGAGATAAAAGAAGAGGGGTGGAAGAAGAGGCTGAAAAGTAAGAGAGAATAAGGGGAAAGACAAAGAAAGGAATTAGAAGAAGAAATGAATATTGAGGGTAGGGAGGGAAGAGGAGGCGTAGAACTAGTGAAAAGAGGAGGATCAGAACAGGAGAATTAGGAGGACAGAGAGCAGGGCAAGAAGAGGAAGAACTAGGACACAAAAGAATAATGGAAGATAGGAAGAGGCGGGGGGAGTGAAAAAAGGATAAAAGAAAAGAGGGTGTAGTAATAATAAAAAGAGTAAGAAAAGAAGATAAAAAAGCAGAGGAAGAAGAGAATGCGGAGGAAAGAGAGCAAGATGAGAAAGAGAAGAAGAGTGTAATAAGGATAATAGTAAAAGGAAGAGAATGAGAAGGGAAGAGGAATAGGAAAAGTGCGTGAAGAGGAATATTATGAAGGAAATGTAAGAAGATAAAGAGTAAGGAGAGAGCAAAAAAGAACGAGAGGAAGTATAATTAAAGAAGAGTATGAATTAGTAAGAGAAAATTAGAAAAGGACAAGAAGAGGATGGATATTGGAGAGATCGGAAGCAAGGAAGGGGGACTGAGGAAAATGAAGAATAAAAAATAGAAAATGTGGAGGAATTAATAGGAAGAAAACAGAAAAAGAAGATGAAAGATGACAAATAAAAAGTGAAAGTAAATAGACAGGAGAAGGTGAAGAGAAAGAAAAGAAGAAAATGGATGAGAAAAGGAATGAAAGAGGAGGAGGAAGTAAAGAAAAGGGGAGTTGCAGAAGGAATAAATAGTATCGGAGGAGGAAAGAGAAATAACAGAATGAGCAAAAGGAAGAATAGAAAAAGAGGATCAATAGAAAGGAAAGAAACAGAGAAGTAGAAAGGAGTGTAAGAAAATAGGAGGATTTGAAATGGAAGGAAGAAGGGAAAGAAAAAGCAGAGGAAGGAAGGAGGAAGGAAAAGGAGCAAGAAGTTGAGAATCAGAGAAAGTAAAGAAGAAGAGGGCTGAGAAAGAAGGAAAGAAGAGGAAAAAGAAGGAGAGGAAATATGGGAAAAAGGAGACTAGGAGGAGGAATAGAAGGAAGAGGTAAAAGAGGATCAAGAGAACATACGGAAGAATGGAGGAAGTGGAACAGGAGGAGAAAAGTAGGGAGATTAAAGAATGGAAGATCTCATTAGGAAAATTATAGTGTTGTAAAGGGTTAACAAACCGCAGTGTTTACAGATACAATACCCGTAGATCCATCTTACCCTACAGTGTCTGGGCAGCATAACTTAGGGGTACCATCCGATAACGTCACCCCAGGATGATGGATTTGCCTACTTTCCCACTAGCAGCAGCCTTCTCCGGCAGCCGCTAGTGCACTGTGCTGCCGGAAGTCCGCTCTGCCCCCATTGACCATAACGGGGACAGGCCGGAGGTCTGGCCTCAGCACGGCAACATGAAACTGCAACATGACAGAGCAGATTTCCGGCGGCACGCATCCGGCACGCAATAGCCTGCACGCAACAGCCTGCCGGAGAAGGCTGCTGCTAGTGTGAAAGTAGCCCTTAACATACTTAAACTTAAAGGGAACCTGTCACCGGGATTTTGTGTATAGAGCTGAGGACATGGCCGCTAGCACATCCACAATACCCAGTCCCCATAGCTCTATGTGCTTTTATTGTGCAAAAAAAAACGATTTTATATGTATGCAAATTAACCTGAGATGAGTCCTGTCCCTGATTCATCTCACATACAGGACTCATCTCACATACAGGACTCATCTCACATACAGGATTCATCTCACATACAGGACTCATCTCACATACAGGACTCATCTCACATACAGGACTCTTCTCAGGGACAGGACTCTTCTCAGGGACAGGACTCATCTCAGATTAATTTGCATATGTATCAAATCGGGTTTTATTGCACAATAAAAGCACACAGAGCTATGGGGACTGGGTATTGCGGATGTGCTAGCGGCCATCTAGCAGCCCATGTCCTCAGCTCTATACACAGGTTCCCCTTTAAATTCAATGTGGTTGAATTATTGTAAATATCACTCCTATGCCTTTCATATGAGGGGAGGTGGAAAGGAAAAGAAAGAGGAGTAATGATGAAAAAAGTAAGTTCAAAGAATGAAAGGATGAAAAGCAGGAAATCAAAAAAGAAGTGTATTAGGAAGGAGAAAAGGAACAGGGAAACGTGTCAGGAAAAGAAATACAGGGTTGGAAAAAAGCGTAGCGATGATGAAGAAGTGGAAGAAAAAGGGGAACATTAAGAATGTTGCAAGGAATAAAAAGGGAAGTGGAAGGAAAACGAAGAAGAATGGAAAAGGAAGTGGTAGGGGAAAAAATCATAGTGATGAGCAAGAAATGCAAGTAGAAGAGAAAAATTAATAAGAATTAAACAAAGAAAATAAAGGAAGAAGAGAGATAATAAGAAATGGAAGGTGTAGGAAGAAGTGATGTGATAGAAGGTTTATAGTGATGAGGAAGTAGGAAAGAAGGCGCAGTGAGGACAACGGACAAGAGGGAAGTGATGGAAGCATAACAATAGGAGGTAAGGAAGCAAATAAATAGGAAGTAAGATGAACAAAAGAAAGCAAAGTTATTATAAGAGGAAACTGCAGGAAGAAGAATCAGAGTGAGAAAAAAGAAGAGTCGGAGGAAAAGGAATAAGAAGGATAGGAGCTAGTGCCAGACCACGAAAGCTGAGGGGACCCAGAAGAGCCCTTCACTCTTATGAGACCACCACTATATAAAAGACCCACTTCTGTATGAAAAACCAAGCATGTCAGGACACCTCCCTGCGCTGCCTCCTGCTGCCCCAGACCCTTCATCCCAAGACGTGAAGACTTCTTCCCATACAATGCAGCCAGGGCAGGATCACTTCACCCTGTGCTGCCTCCCCCGTCACCCTCTGCAGTCCCCCCTGTCACCCTCCCTGGTCACCCTTTGTAGTTCCCCCTCTTACTCTTCCCTCAAGTCACCCTTTGCAGTGCCCACCCATCCCGCTGTATTGCCTCCCTGTCACCCTCACCCATCACCCCCTCCAACCCTTCCCCCTGTCACCCTCCCCGAGTCACCCCTTTACAGTCATCCTGTGCTGCCTCCCCATCACCCTTTGCAGTCCCAACTGTCACCCTCCCCAGTAACCCTTTGCAGTACGCCTGTCACCCTTTTGCCAGTCCCCCTCCCCTCCCTGTCATCCTGTCACCCTCCCCATCACTCTTTTAAGTCCCCCCTGTCACCCTCCCTGGTCAGCCTTTGCAGCCCCCACTATCACCCTCCCCGTCACCCTTTTGCAGTACCCTGTAACTTCCCTATCACCCTCTGCAGTCCCCCCCCATCACCCTTTGCAGTTCCCCTATCACCTTCCCCTGTCACCCCTTTGCATACCACCCTGTCACCCTCACCGTCATCCTTTGCAGTACCCACTATCACTGTCCCCCGTCACCCTTTGCAGTCCCCCTGTAACCCTTCCTGTCACACTGTCACCCTCCCCGTCACCATTTGCAGTACCCCAATCACGCTCCGCCGTCACCCTTTGCAGTCCCCTCGTCACCCTCCCCAATCACCCCTTGCGGGTACCCCCTATTACCCTACCTGGTCACCCTTGCAGTCCCTCCTCATCACCCTATGGTGCCTCCCGGTCACCCTTTGCAGCCCACCCTGTCACCCTCCCCGTCATCCTTTGCAGTCCTCCTGTAACCCTCCCTGTTATACTGTCAGCCTCCCCGTCACCCTTTGCAGTACCCCTATTACCCTCCCCCATCACCCTTTGCAGTCCCCCCTTCCATCGCTCCCCTCCTCGTCACCCTTTGCAGCCCACCCTGTCACCCTCTGCAGTCCCCTTGTAACCCTCCCTGTCACACTGTCACCCTCCCCGTCACCCTTTGCAGTACCCCCTATTACCCTCCCCCATCACCCTTTGCAGCCCACCCTGTCACCCTCTGCAGTCCCCTTGTAACCCTCCCTGTCACCCTTTGCAGTACCCCATATTACCCTCCCCCATCACCCTTTGCAGTCCCCCCTTCCATCCCTTCCCCCCTCATCACCCTGTGCTGCCTCCCCAGTCACCCTTTACAGCCCCCCCATCCTACTCCCTGTCTACGTTCATGTCCTCACTAGCTCCACGTGGTTTCTGCGGTTCTGGCACACGAGAAGTCGCCGGCGCTGACAGACACGTCTGATTGGAGGAGATGAATAATGTAAACAATGTAGCCGTGTTGTTCCATGATTGATAAGCGTGTCCTGCTGGAATGTGCGGCATCTTATCTCCGCGCACACAGACACGTCCAGTGTTATTTCAGGACCCGTCCAATCCATGGTTTCTCCCCGATACCTCCACGCCGCCTCCTTGTGTCTCCATCACTTTTCCAGGAGCCGCCTGAGTGGTTTTCACTCAGGTGTGAATAGGGGCGTCTGGACCACTGACATCAGAATGCGTCCCCAGAAACCTCAACAAGACGGCAGCTGCAAAGAGGAAATGTACTGCTTGTAATTCTTGTTTGCAACCTAATCTAAAACCTAACACAGCAGAGGGATTGTTACAGTTGTATCCAGCCTAGACAATCCTCTGTGAGCAAGGGCAACCTCCAGACTGAGACCTGTCACCTGCACTGATACATTGTAACAAACCATCAGGACAGGAGAGGGCCGTGTGCTGCTGATCAGTCTACACCGTCCTCTGCGCTCCAGACTGAGACCTGTCACCTGCACTGATACATTGTAACAAACCATCAGGACAGGAGAGGGCTGTGTGCTGCTGATCAGTCCACACAATCCTCTGCGCTGCAGACTGAGACCTGTCACCTGCACTGATACATTGTAACAAACCCTCAGGACAGGGGAGGGCTGTGTGCTGCTTATCAGTCTACACAATCCTCTGCACTCCAGACTGAGACCTGTCACCTGCACTGATACATTGTAACAAACCATCAGGACAGGAGAGGGCTGTGTGCTGCTGATCAGTCTACACAATCCTCTGCGCTCCTGACTGAGACCTGTCACCTGCACTGATACATTGTAACAAACCATCAGGACAGGAGAGGGCTGTGTGCTGCTGATCAGTCTACACAATCCTCTGCGCTCCAGACTGAGACCTGTCACCTGCACTGATACATTGTAACAAACCATCAGGACAGGAGAGGGCTGTGTGCTGCTGATCAGTCTACACCGTCCTCTGCGCTCCAGGCTGAGACCTGTCACCTGCACTGATACATTGTAACAAACCATCAGGACAGAAGAGGGCTGTGTGCTGCTGATCAGTCTACACAATCCTCTGCGCTCCAGACTGAGACCTGTCACCTGCACTGATACATTGTAACAAACCATCAGGACAGAAGAGGGCTGTGTGCTGCTGATCAGTCTACACAATCCTCTGCACTCCAGACTGAGACCTGTCACCTGCACTGATACATTGTAACAAACCATCAGGACAGGAGAGGGCCGTGTGCTGCTGATCAGTCTACACAATCCTCTGCTCTCCAGACTGAGACCTGTCACCTGCACTGATACATTGTAACAAACCATCAGGACAGGAGAGGGCCGTGTGCTGCTGATCAGTCCACACAATCCTCTGCGCTCCAGACTGAGACCTGTCACCTGCACTGATACATTGTAACAAACCATCAGGACAGGAGAGGGCCGTGTGCTGCTGATCAGTCTACACAATCCTCTGCTCTCCAGACTGAGACCTGTCACCTGCACTGATACATTGTAACAAACCATCAGAACAGGAGAGGGCCGTGTGCTGCTGATCAGTCTACACAATCCTTTGCTCTCCAGACTGAGACCTGTCACCTGCACTGATACATTGTAACAAACCATCAGGACAGGAGAGGGCTGTGTGCTGCTGATCAGTCTACACAATCCTCTGCGCTCCAGACTGAGACCTGTCACCTGCACTGATACATTGTAACAAACCATCAGGACAGGAGAGGGCCGTGTGCTGCTGATCAGTCTACACAATCCTCTGCTCTCCAGACTGAGACCTGTCACCTGCACTGATACATTGTAACAAACCATCAGAACAGGAGAGGGCCGTGTGCTGCTGATCAGTCTACACAATCCTTTGCTCTCCAGACTGAGACCTGTCACCTGCACTGATACATTGTAACAAACCATCAGGACAGGAGAGGGCTGTGTGCTGCTGATCAGTCTACACCATCCTCTGCGCTCCAGACTGAGACCTGTCACCTGCACTGATACATTGTAACAAACCCTCAGGACAGGGGAGGGCTGTGTGCTGCTGATCAGTCTACACAGTCCTCTGCTCTCCAGACTGAGACCTGTCACCTGCACTGATACATTGTAACAAACCATCAGGACAGGAGAGGGCTGTGTGCTGCTGATCAGTCTACACCATCCTCTGCTCTCCAGACTGAGACCTGTCACCTGCACTGATACATTGTAACAAACCATCAGGGCAGGAGAGGGCTGTGTGCTGCTGATCAGTCCACACAATCCTCTGCGCTGCAGACTGAGACCTGTCACCTGCACTGATACATTGTAACAAACCATCAGGACAGGAGAGGGCCGTGTGCTGCTGATCAGTCTACACCATCCTCTGCACTCCAGACTGAGACCTGTCACCTGCACTGATACATTGTAACAAACCATCAGGACAGGAGAGGGCCGTGTGCTGCTGATCAGTCTACACAATCCTCTGCACTCCAGACTGAGACCTGTCACCTGCACTGATACATTGTAACAAACCATCAGGACAGGAGAGGGCCGTGTGCTGCTGATCAGTCCACACAATCCTCTGCGCTGCAGACTGAGACCTGTGACCTGCACTGATACATTGTAACAAACCATCAGGACAGGAGAGGGCCGTGTGCTGCTGATCAGTCTACACAATCCTCTGCGCTGCAGACTGAGACCTGTCACCTGCACTGATACATTGTAACAAACCATCAGGACAGGAGAGGGCCGTGTGCTGCTGATCAGTCTACACAATTCTCTGCACTCCAGACTGAGACCTGTTACCTGCACTGATACATTGTAGCAAACCATCAGGACAGGAGAGGGCTGTGTGCTGCTGATCAGTCCACACAATCCTCTGCGCTCCAGACTGAGACCTGTCACCTGCACTGATACATTGTAACAAACCATCAGGACAGGAGAGGGCTGTGTGCTGCTGATCAGTCTACACAATCCTCTGCGCTGCAGACTGAGACCTGTCACCTGCACTGATACATTGTAACAAACCATCAGGACAGGAGAGGGCTGTGTGCTGCTGACCAGTCTACACAATCCTCTGCGCTGCAGACTGAGACCTGTCACCTGCACTGATACATTGTAACAAACCATCAGGACAGGAGAGGGCTGTGTGCTGCTGATCAGTCTACACAATCCTCTGCGCTCCAGACTGAGACCTGTCACCTGCACTGATACATTGTAACAAACCATCAGGACAGGAGAGGGCCGTGTGCTGCTGATCAGTCCACACAATCCTCTGCACTGCAGACTGAGACCTGTCACCTGCACTGATACATTGTAACAAACCATCAGGACAGGAGAGGGCTGTGTGCTGCTGATCAGTCTACACAATCCTCTGCGCTCCAGACTGAGACCTGTCACCTGCACTGATACATTGTAACAAACCATCAGGACAGGAGAGGGCTGCGTGCTGCTGATCAGTCTACACCGTCCTCTGCGCTCCAGACTGAGACCTGTCACCTGCACTGATACATTGTAACAAACCATCAGGACAGGAGAGGGCTGTGTGCTGCTGATCAGTCTACACAATTCTCTGCACTCCAGACTGAGACCTGTTACCTGCACTGATACATTGTAGCAAACCATCAGGACAGGAGAGGGCTGTGTGCTGCTGATCAGTCCACACAATCCTCTGCGCTCCAGACTGAGACCTGTCACCTGCACTGATACATTGTAACAAACCATCAGGACAGGAGAGGGCCGTGTGCTGCTGATCAGTCTACACAATCCTCTGCTCTCCAGACTGAGACCTGTCACCTGCACTGATACATTGTAACAAACCATCAGGACAGGAGAGGGCCGTGTGCTGCTGATCAGTCTACACAATCCTCTGCGCTCCAGACTGAGACCTGTCACCTGCACTGATACATTGTAACAAACCATCAGGACAGGAGAGGGCTGTGTGCTGCTGATCAGTCTACACAATCCTCTGCGCTCCAGACTGAGACCTGTCACCTGCACTGATACATTGTAACAAACCATCAGGACAGGAGAGGGCCGTGTGCTGCTGATCAGTCTACACCATCCTCTGCGCTCCAGACTGAGACCTGTCACCTGCACTGATACATTGTAACAAACCATCAGGACAGGAGAGGGCTGTGTGCTGCTGATCAGTCCACACAATCCTCTGCACTCCAGACTGAGACCTGTCACCTGCACTGATACATTGTAACAAACCATCAGGACAGGAGAGGGCCGTGTGCTGCTGATCAGTCCACACAATCCTCTGCGCTCCAGACTGAGACCTGTCACCTGCACTGATACATTGTAACAAACCATCAGGACAGGAGAGGGCTGTGTGCTGCTGATCAGTCCACACAATCCTCTGCGCTCCAGACTGAGACCTGTCACCTGCACTGATACATTGTAACAAACCATCAGGACAGGAGAGGGCTGTGTGCTGCTGATCAGTCCACACAATCCTCTGCACTCCAGACTGAGACCTGTCACCTGCACTGATACATTGTAACAAACCATCAGGACAGGAGAGGGCCGTGTGCTGCTGATCAGTCTACACCGTCCTCTGCGCTCCAGACTGAGACCTGTCACCTGCACTGATACATTGTAACAAACCATCAGGACAGGAGAGGGCTGTGTGCTGCTGATCAGTCCACACAATCCTCTGCGCTCCAGACTGAGACCTGTCACCTGCACTGATACATTGTAACAAACCATCAGGACAGGAGAGGGCTGTGTGCTGCTGATCAGTCCACACAATCCTCTGCACTCCAGACTGAGACCTGTCACCTGCACTGATACATTGTAACAAACCATCAGGACAGGAGAGGGCTGTGTGCTGCTGATCAGTCTACACCGTCCTCTGCGCTCCAGACTGAGACCTGTCACCTGCACTGATACATTGTAACAAACCATCAGGACAGGAGAGGGCTGTGTGCTGCTGATCAGTCTACACAATCCTCTGCGCTCCAGACTGAGACCTGTCACCTGCACTGATACATTGTAACAAACCATCAGGACAGGAGAGGGCCGTGTGCTGCTGATCAGTCCACACAATCCTCTGCGCTCCAGACTGAGACCTGTCACCTGCACTGATACATTGTAACAAACCATCAGGACAGGAGAGGGCCGTGTGCTGCTGATCAGTCCACACAATCCTCTGCGCTCCAGACTGAGACCTGTCACCTGCACTGATACATTGTAACAAACCATCAGGACAGGGGAGGGCTGTGTGCTGCTGATCAGTCTACACAATCCTCTGCGCTCCAGACTGAGACCTGTCACCTGCACTGATACATTGTAACAAACCATCAGGACAGGAGAGGGCCGTGTGCTGCTGATCAGTCTACACAATCCTCTGCACTCCAGACTGAGACCTGTTACCTGCACTGATACATTGTAACAAACCATCAGGACAGGAGAGGGCTGTGTGCTGCTGATCAGTCCACACAATCCTCTGCTCTCCAGACTGAGACCTGTCACCTGCACTGATACATTGTAACAAACCATCAGGACAGGAGAGGGCTGTGTGCTGCTGATCAGTCTACACAATCCTCTGCACTCCAGACTGAGACCTGTCACCTGCACTGATACATTGTAACAAACCATCAGGACAGGAGAGGGCCGTGTGCTGCTGATCAGTCTACACAATCCTCTGCGCTCCAGACTGAGACCTGTCACCTGCACTGATACATTGTAACAAACCATCAGGACAGGAGAGGGCCGTGTGCTGCTGATCAGTCTACACAATCCTCTGCGCTCCAGACTGAGACCTGTCACCTGCACTGATACATTGTAACAAACCATCAGGACAGGAGAGGGCCGTGTGCTGCTGATCAGTCCACACAATCCTCTGCGCTCCAGACTGAGACCTGTCACCTGCACTGATACATTGTAACAAACCATCAGGACAGGAGAGGGCTGTGTGCTGCTGATCAGTCTACACAACCCTCTGCACTGCAGACTGAGACCTGTCACCTGCACTGATACATTGTAACAAACCATCAGGACAGGAGAGGGCTGTGTGCTGCTGATCAGTCCACACAATCCTCTGCACTCCAGACTGAGACCTGTCATCTGCACTGATACATTGTAACAAACCATCAGGACAGGAGAGGGCTGTGTGCTGCTGATCAGTCCACACAATCCTCTGCACTCCAGACTGAGACCTGTCACCTGCACTGATACATTGTAACAAACCATCAGGACAGGAGAGGGCTGTGTGCTGCTGATCAGTCTACACAATCCTCTGCGCTCCAGACTGAGACCTGTCACCTGCACTGATACATTGTAACAAACCATCAGGACAGGAGAGGGCTGTGTGCTGCTGATCAGTATACACAATCCTCTGCACTCCAGACTGAGACCTGTCACCTGCACTGATACATTGTAACAAACCATCAGGGCAGGAGAGGGCCGTGTGCTGCTGATCAGTCTACACAATCCTCTGCACTGCAGACTGAGACCTGTCACCTGCACTGATACATTGTAACAAACCATCAGGACAGGAGAGGGCCGTGTGCTGCTGATCAGTCTACACAATCCTCTGCACTGCAGACTGAGACCTGTCATCTGCACTGATACATTGTAACAAACCATCAGGACAGGAGAGGGCCGTGTGCTGCTGATCAGTCTACACAATCCTCTGCACTCCAGACTGAGACCTGTCACCTGCACTGATACATTGTAACAAACCATCAGGACAGGAGAGGGCTGTGTGCTGCTGATCAGTCTACACAATCCTCTGCGCTCCAGACTGAGACCTGTCACCTGCACTGATACATTGTAACAAACCATCAGGACAGGAGAGGGCTGTGTGCTGCTGATCAGTCTACACAATCCTCTACGCTCCAGACTGAGACCTGTCACCTGCACTGATACATTGTAACAAACCATCAGGACAGGAGAGGGCCGTGTGCTGCTGATCAGTCTACACAATCCTCTGCGCTCCAGACTGAGACCTGTCACCTGCACTGATACATTGTAACAAACCATCAGGACAGGAGAGGGCCGTGTGCTGCTGATCAGTCTACACAATCCTCTGCGCTCCAGACTGAGACCTGTCACCTGCACTGATACATTGTAACAAACCATCAGGACAGGAGAGGGCTGTGTGCTGCTGATCAGTCCACACAATCCTCTGCGCTCCAGACTGAGACCTGTCACCTGCACTGATACATTGTAACAAACCATCAGGACAGGAGAGGGCTGTGTGCTGCTGATCAGTCTACACAACCCTCTGCACTGCAGACTGAGACCTGTCACCTGCACTGATACATTGTAACAAACCATCAGGACAGGAGAGGGCCGTGTGCTGCTGATCAGTCTACACAATCCTCTGCGCTCCAGACTGAGACCTGTCACCTGCACTGATACATTGTAACAAACCATCAGGACAGGAGAGGGCTGTGTGCTGCTGATCAGTCCACACAATCTTTTGCAACAAAATATATTGACTGGAGTATAAATTATCATGTAAAAGCAGGATTGTAAATGCAGCTCTGGAAGTGACTAGATTATAATTCATCATGTAATAATTGTGAATGCAGCTCTGGAGGTGACTGGAGTAAAATATATGATGGAATAGAAGAACTGTGATTGCAGCTCTTTAGGTGACTAGGGTAAAAGACATCATGTAACCATGAGGTATATGATGATGTAACAACAAGATTGTGATTGCAGCTCTGGATGTGACCGGAGTATAAAAATAAAGGAAAGGTTTCCCAGCGTTATGTGACCCGAGGACCTCCACTGATTGCAGATTATAATGTGTACAGATGATCAGCAGATGATGGGGGTGATGTTACAACACCCCCACCCTCCACCCCCAGGGTAGGAACAGTCCAATAAAAAATGAATCTTCCCGGAGTGAAACAATGTATCTGGTTTGGACAGGACTGCGCCATTGGACCTGTGTATGGGGCGGGTGTCAATTTACTCTGCGAGGGGCTCTCATGGGGTTACCCCGAGCTCAGGATGCTTTACTGGATCTGGATGTAGAAAATATAAAGTCACCATTTAATATGAGTTATAAGTCCTGAGGGGTCGTGTATTGGGGGCGTCCGCTGTACAACAGCGCGACCGCAGAGCGGGAGTCGCCGTCAGACGTAAGAGCCAAATGGCAGCTGTCAATGATGTTCTAACTAGCCTTCGGTAGAGAGGCGGCAGTGAGCGGTCCAGTACCCAACCCCCCTATATTGTGTCTGACCAGCACGATCCACGTCTGCACTTCACTTCTTAGAGCTGCAGTTTGTGCTGCAGAGCTGCTCTTCCCCCGTGGTTGGTGTTGTTTATGGTTTGCTTTCTCTGCTGCTTGTCTCCAGCTCCTCCTATCCCAGCTCCCTATGGGCGAGCCTCTTGGTCCCTGGGTATTTGGGGTCCATTGTGGGGTTCTGCGTACCCTTCAGAGCTGCAGCGTATCTCGGTGCGGTTCCTGTGACTTTGGCGCGCTGCGGCTATTCCTCGGTCACTTTTGGTCCCTTAAGCGTGAAACAAAAAAAAAACTCCCTTGTTTTCTTTGGCAGCGAAGCTAGAAAATAATTCCCATAAGTTTGTGACCCTTCACAGAAATATTCCGAGCATCTCTACATCTGATTGTACTAAACTCCAGCAGTGGTGGGGGCCCGGAGCCCGCCGCATCGAACCGGGTCAGTACGAGAACATAACGTCTGGTGATTACCCCGATGTAAGAAAAGAAGCCTGAAAATCTCAGCGTGACAACCTTAAGACAACCATTAATTACCACGATTACATATTTCAGCAAGGTTGTCACCTTGCTCCCTTTTATCCTGCTTCTCTGTGGTGTCAGTCTTCACTGCATATCTGGTATTCTATTTATAAACCAGGAGGCTCAGGATGAGCAGCTCTGAAGTCCTCAGTAGCAACACTGCACCTGCGGCTGTGATCTATGCCTAGGGTGGCAGGGTGTCCATAATAAACTCCCAGCATGCTCTCCTGGGATGACTCCGGGATCCGAACTCTATGGGACGTCAGCCATGTTATTGACAGATCGCGTCATTTTTGGTCCTTGGATGTAATGATCGGAACACAGCAGACCTTCCTATTCCCGTCATGGTGGACACATCTAGACACAAAACTTAGAAAAAGCCGAGAAGAGGACTGGAGGACAGAAGATTATGCACCGCCATATGGTTTGGCATCAGGGAGGGGCATGGTCAAGCCACCCGCGGTGCTGATCCTTCTTCTGAGGAACTGTGCAGATTATGAGGCGAAGACCTGTTCACTGCAGAAGCTGATGGAGCAGGAGGCTGATCTGTAGAGGCGAAGAGCTGCAGGCCAAGGGGCGTGCGATAGAAGGCCAGGGGGTGTGAAAGAAGGCCGCTGCCGCTCTGCATGGGAGGTCACCTGGAGAAAGGCAGCGACTCCTGGAGAAGCCTCCACTCTTCTAGGAAGACTTTCCACCAAGTAACAGAAAATAGCCCATCAGTCACAGGAGCAGGATGAGGATGACCACTGTTGATGGGGCTCACAGGGAATTGTCTACTGCAACTGGAAGGGTCTTCAAACCATGACCTCACATCTGGGACCTGGGGCTGCTTTGAAACATCACTTCCATGGATTTGGCCCATGGATTCATTTCTCTCTCATAAGGTCCAGGTACAGGCTCTATCAACATTTTGTTGCTGTACTCTTGGTCTTCACCATTCCAGTTGACCCCATGCCATCCTGAACCTTCTTCTTTGGTCATCTTCATTGTCATCTTTACTGGAGCAATAATGTCTCCTTCACTGGAAAGAATAGGCACAAACCATAAAGACCACTACTCGTCCACCAGCTGAACTTAAAGGGAGTCTGTCAGCAGATTTACCCCTTTTTAACAGTTGCCATTATGCTGTAGCCGCAAAACAGATGATTAACACGGTACCTTGATACGCTTTGGTGGACTTTTAAATCTGCCAAAAACGAACTTTGATGAGGGCTCGCAAGTGCCCAGGGCGGAGTCCACCGTGTTGGAGCCCAGGCAGCTCTGCCTCTTCGGCTCTTATCCCCGCCCAGCCTCCTCCTCTGCTCGCCTATCTGTTGTCTCTCCCCCTCAGCGAGATCCCGCGCCGATGCGATAACTTCCTTGGCCGGGGCATGCGCACTGCAATGCCCATTGCTGACACGGCATCGCAGTAGCTTATGCGCATGCCCCGACCAAGGAAGTCATCGCGTCGGCGCGGGATCTCGCTGAGGGGGAGAGACAACAGATAGGCGAGCAGAGGAGGAGGCTGGGCGGGGATAAGAGCCGAAGAGGCAGAGCTGCCTGGGCTCCAACACGGTGGACTCCGCCCTGGGCACTTGCGAGCCCTCATCAAAGTTCGTTTTTGGCAGATTTAAAAGTCCACCAAAGCGTATCAAGGTACTGTGTTAATCGTCTGTTTTGCGGCTACAGCATAATGGCAACTGTTAAAAAGGGGTAAATCTGCTGACAGACTCCCTTTAAGCTTCCGCCAGCTTTATACATTAGGACAAGAAGTCTTCTCTTGGAATCCACCAGACTGCAGACATTGAAGTGTGATCCACCTCTTTAGAGAACATGGACAGCACGAGTGATGTAACCCCCTGCAGATAATGGCTGACATTGCACATGGTGCTCAATGCTTTCTGGACCCCTGAATGTTCAGCTCCAGAACTTAGCTACGACTGTAAGGCTCAGCTCAGGGATAACACCGGAGAGCTCTGTCCAGTGTCGGACTGGGGTGCCTAGGGTCCACCAGTGAAATAGGTCCTAGGGAAACAAAGATACTGGTGGCTTTCCTCTGTACCTAGAAGTCGACTCAGCTCTGATCGTGTCTATAATAATAAACTGGGGAGATTCTTTAATAATCTATCAGATTTTTTATATGAACATCGGCTGGTGGAGGAGCTGGACATGGAATATATGTATATAGTGTAGTAAGTCTACTGTGTTATGTGGGAGACTAGAGGCCCACCGGGGGATTCACCTGTACCCCTGAGGGCCAGTCCAAGCCTGGCTCTGTTCATGAAGCTCTGGATGAACCTTCACTGATTGCTGCAGCTCAGAGGTCCACTCTGTGGTTGTCTGAGGTCTTTGGGCCTTGCTGCCAGTGACATTCTTCACTTCACAGTATCAGCTCAGGGATAACACTGGAGAGCTCTGTCCATGAAGCTCTGGATAAACCTTCACTGATTGCTGCTACTCAGAGGTCCACTCTGTGGTTGTCTGAGGTCTTTGGGCCTTGCTGCCAGTGACCTTCTCTCACTTCACAGTATCCGCTCAAGGATAACCCTGGAGAGCCCTGGATGAACCTTCACTGATTGCTGCAGCTCAGAGGTCCACTCTGTGGTTGTCTGAGGTCTTTGGGCCTTGCTGCCAGTGACCTTCTCTCACTTCACAGTATCAGCTCAAGGATAACACTGGAGAGCCCTGGATGAACTTTCACTGATTGCTGCAGCTCAGAGGTCCACTCTGTGGTTGTCTGAGGTCTTTGGGCCTTGCTGCCAGTGACCTTCTCTCACTTCACAGTATCCGCTCAAGGATAACACTTGAGAGCCCTGGATGAACTTTCACTGATTGCTGCAGCTCAGAGGTCCACTCTGTGGTTGTCTGAGGTCTTTGGGCCTTGCTGCCAGTGACCTTCTCTCACTTCACAGTATCCGCTCAAGGATAACACTTGAGAGCCCTGGATGAACTTTCACTGATTGCTGCAGCTCAGAGGTCCACTCTGTGGTTGTCTGAGGTCTTTGGGCCTTGCTGCCAGTGACCTTCTCTCACTTCACAGTATCCGCTCAAGGATAACACTTGAGAGCCCTGGATGAACTTTCACTGATTGCTGCAGCTCAGAGGTCCACTCTGTGGTTGTCTGAGGTCTTTGGGCCTTGCTGCCAGTGACCTTCTCTCACTTCACAGTATCAGCTGAAGGATAACACTGGAGAGCTCTGTCCATGAAGCTTTGGATGACCCTTCACCGATTGCTGCAGCTCAGAGGTCCACTCTGTGGTTGTCTGAGGTCTTTGGGCCTTGCTGCCAGTGACCTTCTCTCACTTCACAGTATCAGCTGAAGGATAACACTGGAGAGCCCTGGATGAACCTTCACTGATTGCTGCAGCTCAGAGGTCCACTCTGTGGTTGTCTGAGGTCTTTGGGCCTTGCTGCCAGTGACCTTCTCTCACTTCACAGTATCCGCTCAAGGATAACACTTGAGAGCCCTGGATGAACTTTCACTGATTGCTGCAGTTCAGAGGTCCACTCTGTGGTTGTCTGAGGTCTTTGGGCCTTGCTGCCAGTGACCTTCTCTCATTTCACAGTATCAGCTGAAGGATAACACTGGAGAGCTCTGTCCATGAAGCTTTGGATGACCCTTCACCGATTGCTGCAGCTCAGAGGTCCACTCTGTGGTTGTCTGAGGTCTTTGGGCCTTGCTGCCAGTGACCTTCTCTCACTTCACAGTATCAGCTGAAGGATAACACTGGAGAGGTCTGTCCATGAAGCTTTGGATGACCCTTCACCGATTGCTGCAGCTCAGAGGTCCACTCTGTGGTTGTCTGTGGTATTTCGGCCTTCCTGACAGTCATCTTCTCCACTTCACAATCTTAGCTCAAGCAGGACGAGGGTGACAGTCATCTTCTACAAATGACTATTGTCTATGGTAATGGGATCTTGGCACTTGTGAGCAATGGATGTGACTGAAAGGACCTAGGAGGGGGGCACATACTTTTGGTACTGTTGCACATATCTTACATTTTGGAAGGAAATGTATTTTAAAAACATGGAGTCTCATTTTTAATAACGATAATATGATTTGTTTCCATGAGAGGCGAGGAGGGGGTGACGGCACATGTGAGGGGAATTGTGTGTGCAGATAGTGCTCTCATGGAGGGCGGCACAGCTGCACCGGGAGGGTAGAGGGGAGGTCAGAAAATCCTCTCTACAAAATATAAGACTCAATCATCCAGCTCTATTAGGAGGTTTTATTGCTGCTGGAGCCATAAAAATTAATTGCACCCCAGTAATAACACGGAGCAGGTAGAGGGGCGAGCACCTGCACCTGAGGACAGCGTTTTATGAGGAGTGACATGAGGCTTCAGGGGTCCAGGCAACGCCCCCATCACTTATGGACTTCATACTAAGTTATATATCTCAATTAAATACTTCATACTTTATCAAATTAGTGTTTCCTTATTTCATGAGAGAAGTTACCAACAGCAGCCGACGAAAAGATCCTGAGAAAATGAACACAACATAATGATAATAAGTCCACGCAAAGTGTACGAGCGCGAATCCAGCGGAGGAAGCTGTATATATCTGTATGCGGTAAGATACTGAGCTCCCTCTAGTGGTGGCTGTATATATCTCCATGTAGTAATATCCTGAGCTCCCTCTAGTGGTGGCTGTATATATCTGTATGCGGTAAGATACTGAGCTCCCTCTAGTGGTGGCTGTATATATCTGTATGTAGTAATCTCCTGAGCTCCCTCTAGTAGTGGCTGTATATATCTGTATGTAGTAACCTCCTGAGCTCCCTCTAGTGGTGGCTATATATATCTGTATGCAGTAATCTCCTGAGCTCCCTCTAGTGGTGGCTGTATATATCTGTATGTAGTAATCTCCTGAGCTCCCTCTAGTGGTGGATGTATATATCTGTATGTAGTAATCTCCTGAGCTCCCTCTAGTGGTGGCTATATATATCTGTATGCAGTAATCTCCTGAGCTCCCTCTAGTGGTGGCTGTATATATCTGTATGTAGTAATCTCCTGAGCTCCCTCTAGTCGTGGATGTATATATCTGTATGTAGTAATCTCCTGAGCTCCCTCTAGTGGTGGCTGTATATATCTGTATGTAGTAATCTTCTGACCTCCCTCTAGTGGTGGCTGTATATATCTGTATGTAGTAATCTCCTGAGCTCCCTCTAGTGGTGGCTGTATATATCTGTATGTAGTATTCTTCTAAGCTCCCTCTAGTGGTGGTTGTATATATCTGTATGCGGTAAGATACTGAGCTCCCTCTAGTGGTGGCTGTATATATCTGTATGTAGTATTCTTCTAAGCTCCCTCTAGTGGTGACTGTATATATCTGTATGTAGTAATCTCCTGATCTCCCTCTAGTGGTGGCTGTATATATCTATATGCGGTAATATCCTGAGCTCCCTCTAGTGGTGGCTGTATATATCTGTATGTAGTAATCTCCTGAGCTCCCTCTAGTTGTGGCTGTATATATTTGTATGTAGTAATCTCCTGAGCTCCCCCTAGTGGTGGCTGTATATATCTGTATGTAGTAATCTCCTGAGCTCCCCCTAGTGGTGGCTGTATATATCTGTATGTAGTAATCTCCTGAGCTCCCTCTAGTGGTGGCTGTATATATCTGTATGTAGTAATCTCCTGAGCTCCCTCTAGTGGTGGATGTATATATCTGTATGTAGTAATCTCCTGAGCTCCCTCTAGTGGTGACTGTATATATCTGTATGTAGTAATCTCCTGAGCTCCCTCTAGTGGTGGCTGTATATATCTGTATGTAGTAATCTCCTGAGCTCCCTCTAGTGGTGGCTGTATATATCTGTATTAGTAATCTCCTGAGCTCCCTCTAGTGGTGGCTGTATATATCTGTATGTAGTAATCTCCTGAGCTCCCTCTAGTGGTGGCTGTATATATCTGTATGTAGTAATCTCCTGAGCTCCCTCTAGTGGTGGCTGTATATATCTGTATGTAGTAATCTCCTGAGCTCCCTCTAGTGGTGGCTGTATATATCTGTATGTAGTAATCTCCTGAGCTCCCTCTAGTGGTGGCTGTATATATCTGTATGTAGTAATCTCCTGAGCTCCCTCTAGTGGTGGCTGTATATATCTGTATGTAGTAATCTCCTGAGCTCCCTCTAGTGGTGGCTAGTATATATCTGTATGCAGTAATCTCCTGAGCTCCCTCTAGTGGTGGCTGTATATATCTGTATGCAGTAATCTCCTGAGCTCCCTCTAGTGGTGGCTGTATATATCTGTATGCAGTAATCTCCTGAGCTCCTCTAGTGGTGGCTGTATATATCTGTATGCAGTAATCTCCTGAGCTCCCTCTAGTGGTGGCTGTATATATCTGTATGTAGTAATCTCCTGAGCTCCCTCTAGTGGTGGCTGTATATATCTGTATGTAGTAATCTCCTGAGCTCCCTCTAGTGGTGGCTGTATATATCTGTATGCAGTAATCTCCTGAGCTCCCTCTAGTGGTGGCTGTATATATCTGTATGTAGTAATCTCCTGAGCTCCTCTAGTGGTGGCTGTATATATCTGTATGTAGTAATCTCCTGAGCTCCCTCTAGTGGTGGCTGTATATATCTGTATGTAGTAATCTCCTGAGCTCCCTCTAGTGGTGGCTGTATATATCTGTATGTAGTAATCTCCTGAGCTCCCTCTAGTGGTGGCTGTATATATCTGTATGTAGTAATCTCCTGAGCTCCCTCTAGTGGTGGCTGTATATATCTGTAGTAGTAATCTCCTGAGCTCCCTCTAGTGGTGGCTGTATATATCTGTATGTAGTAATATCCTGAGCTCCCTCTAGTGGTGGCTATATATATCTGTATGCGGTAATATCCTGAGCTCCCTCTAGTGGTGGCTGTATATATCTGTATGCAGTAATCTCCTGAGCTCCCTCTAGTGGTGGTTGTATATTTCTGTATGTAGTAATCTCCTGAGCTCCTTCTAGTGGTGGCTATTTATATCTGTATGCGGTAATATCCTGAGCTCCCTCTAGTGGTGGCTGTATATTTTTGCATGCAGTAATCTCCTGAGCTCCCTCTAGTGGTGGCTGTATATATCTGTATGTAGTAATCTCCTGAGCTCCCTCTAGTGGTGGCTGTATATATCAGTATGTAGTAATATCCTGAGCTCCCTCTAGTGGTGACTATATATATATCTGTATGCGGTAATATCCTGAGCTCCCTCTAGTGGTGGCTGTATATATCTGTATGTAGTAATCTCCTGAGCTCCCTCTAGTGGTGGCTGTATATATCTGTATGTAGTATTCTCCTGAGCTCCCTCTAGTGGTGGCTATTTATATCTGTATGCGGTAATATCCTGAGCTCTCTCTAGTGGTGGCTGTATATTTCTGTATGCAGTAATCTCCTGAGCTCCCTCTAGTGGTGGCTGTATATATCTGTATGTAGTAATCTCCTGAGCTCCCTCTAGTGGTGGCTGTATATCTGTATGCAGTAATCTCCTGAGCTCCCTCTAGTGGTGGCTGTATATATCTGTATGTAGTAATCTCCTGAGCTCCCTCTAGTGGTGGCTGTATATATCTGTATGTAGTAATCTCCTGAGCTCCCTCTAGTGGTGGCTGTATATATCTGTATGTAGTAATCTCCTGAGCTCCCCCTAGTGGTAAAAATAGAAAAATTCCAAGGCACATCCAAGTAGTAAAAAGGTAGAAAAACGGCTTTATTCACCAGACACGCGACGTTTCGATCCACTTACTGGAATCTTTCTCAAGCAGTGAAAGATCTACCTTTTCCCCCTAGTGGTAGTTATATATATCTGTAGGCAGTAATCTCCTGAGCTCCCTCTAGTGGTGGCTGTATATATCTGTATGTAGAAATCTCCTGAACTCCCTCTAGTGGTGGCTGTATATATCTGTATGTAGTAATGTCCTGTGCTCCCTCTAGTGGTGGCTGTATATATCTGTATGTAGTAATCTCCTGAGCTCCCTCTAGTGGTGGCTGTATATATCTGTATGTAGAAATCTCCTGAACTCCCTCTAGTGGTGGCTGTATATATCTGTATGTAGTAATCTCCTGAGCTCCCTCTAGTGGTGGCTGTATATATCTGTATGTAGTAATCTCCTGAGCTCCCTCTAGTGGTGGCTGTATATATCTATATGTAGTAATCTCCTGAGCTCCCTCTAATGGTGGCTGTATATATCTGTATGTAGTAATCTATTGAGCTCCCTCTAGTGGTGGCTGTATATATCTATATGTACTACTTTCCTGAGATCCCTCTATTAGTGGCTGTATATACCTGTATGTAGAAATCTCCAGAGCTCTCTCTAGTGGTGGCTGAATATATCTGTATATAGTAATCTCCTGAGCTCCCTCTAGTGGTAGCTGTATATATCTGTATGTAGTAATCTCCTGACCTCCCTTCAAAGTTGACTGTATATATCTGTATGTAGTAATCCCCTGATCTCTTTCTAGTGGTGGCTGTATATATCTGTATGTAGTAATCCCCTGATCTCCTTCTAGTGGTGGCTGTATATATCTGTATGCTGTAATCTCCTGAGCTCCCTCTAGTGGTGGCTATATATATCTGTATGTAGTAATCTCCTGAGCTCCCTCTAGTGGTGGCTGTATATATCTGTATGTAGTAATCTCCTGAGCTCCCCCTAGTGGTGGCTGTATATATCTGTATGTAGTAATCTCCTGAGCTCCCTCTAGTGGTGACTGTATATATCTGTATGCAGTAATCTCCTGAGCTCCCTCTAGTGGTGGCTGTATATATCTGTATGTAGTAATCTCCTGAGCTCCCTCTAGTGGTGACTGTATATATCTGTATGTAGTAATCTCCTGAGCTCCCTCTAGTGGTGACTGTATATACCTGTATGTAGTAATCTCCTGAGCTCCCTCTATTAATGACTGTATATATCTGTATGCAGTAATCTCCTGAGCTCCCTCTAGTGGTGGCTGTATATATCTGTATGTAGTAATCTCCTGACCTCCCTCTAGTGGTGGCTGTACATATCTGTATGTAGTAATCTCCTGATCTCCTTCTAGTGGTGGCTGTATATATCTGTATGTAGTAATCCCCTGATCTCCTTCTAGTGGTGGCTGTATATATCTGTATGTAGTAATCTACTGAGCTCCCTCTGGTGGTGCCTGTATATATCTGTATGTAGTAATCTACTGAGATTACCTCTAGTGGTGGATGTATATATCTGTATGCAGTAATCTCTGGAGCTCTGGCTAGTGGTGGCTATACTGTATATATTTGTATGCATTCATCTCCTGAGATCCCCCTAGTGGTGGCTGTATATATCTGTATGCAGTAATCTCCTGAGCTCCCCCTAGTGGTAGCTGTATATATCTGTATGTAGTAATCTCCTGAGCTCCCTCTAGTGGTGTCTGTATATATCTGTACGTAGTAATCTACTGAGCTCCCTCTGGTGGTGCCTGTATATATCTGTATGTAGTAATCTACTGAGATTCCTCTAGTGGTGGATGTATATATCTGTATGCAGTAATCTCCTTAGCTCCCTCTAGTGGTGGCTGTATATATCTGTATGTAGTAATCTCCTGAGCTCCCTCTAGTGGTGACTGTATATATCTGTATGTAGTAATCTTCTGAGCTCCCTCTATTAGTGGCTGTATATATCTGTATGTAGTAATCTCCTGAGCTCCCTCTAGTGGTGGCTGTATATATCTGTATGTAGTAATCTCCTGAGCTCCCTCTATTAGTGGCTGTATATATCTGTATGTAGTAATCTCCTGACCTCCCTTTAGTGGTGGCTGTATATATCTGTTTGCAGTAATCTCCTGATCTCCCTCTAGTGGTGGCTGTATATATCTGTATGTAGTAATCTCCTGAGCTCCCTCTAGTGGTGGCTGTATATATCTGTATGTATTAATCTCCTGACCTCCCTTTAGTGGTGGCTGTATATATCTGTTTGCAGTAATCTCCTGATCTCCCTCTACTGGTGGCTGTATATATCTGTATGTAGTAATCTCCCGAGCTCCCTCTATTATTGGCTGTATATATCTGTATGCAGTAATCTCCTGAGCTCCCTCTAGTGGTGGCTGTATATATCTGTATGCAGTAATCTCCTGAGCTCCCTCTAGTGGTGGCTGTATATATATGTATGTAGTAACCTCCTGAGCTCCCTCTAGTGGTGGCTGTATATATCTGTTTGCAGTAATCTCCTGATCTCCCTCTAGTGGTGGCTGTATATATCTGTATGTAGTAATCTTCTGAGCTCCCTCTAGTGGTGGCTGTATATATCTGTATGTAGTAATCTCCTGAGCTCCCTCTAGTGTTGGCTGTATATATCTGTATGTAGTAATCTCCTGAGCTCCCTCTAGTGGTGGCTGTATATATATCTGTATGCTGTAATCTCCTGAGCTCCCTCTAGTGGTGGCTGTATATATCTGTATGTAGTAATCTCCTGAGCTCCCTCTAGTGGTGGCTGTATATATCTGTATGTAGTAATCTTCTGAGCTCCCTCTAGTGGTGGCTGTATATATCTGTATGTAGTAATCTCCTGAGCTCCCTCTAGTGGTGGCTGTATATATCTGTATTTTGTAATCTCCCGAGCTCCCTCTAGTGGTGGCTGTATATATCTGTATGTAGTAATTTCCCTTGCTCCCTCTACTAGTTGCTATATACTGTGTATATATATATATATATATATATCTATCTGTATGCCGTAATCGCTTGAGCTCCCTCTAGTGGGGTCTGTACTTATCTGTATGCAGTAAGCTCCTCCCCCCCCCCCCCCCCCCCTTGGATAATGAGAAGTGTTGGTATGGATTAGCTGTGGTATTAATCTGGTATGAGCCATTTATTTCTATGAATAATAGGAGGTTTTATGTAAAATCTATGAAGTGCAGTGACTTATGACAAATTTGCCTGTCCCCATCACCTTCATGTACTGCTACAGGAAGAAATGTGATACAGTGTCCATAAACTAGGGAACCAAGACCAGTAAGTAGAACTGGAGATGTTATAAAGCTTTTCTAAGGATGTCTGTGTAGAAACAGAAGCAGACACTGATTTTAACGCATCTATGGAAATTCCAGTATTGAATAGTATTGGAATGGTGACAATGTGCTCTCCGTTTCACCTGCTGGCCACAAGGAGTACTGCAGTTTTTAACGATTTTTCTTTTTCTTTTTATTGGCGTTTTATGTATACACATACAATGTTCATTAGACTATGTCTATATGTCAGAAAATTGTATTAAATTTTGAGGATTGTAACACAGTCCAAACAAAAAACAGATTTACCCCCTCAAGGCATTACTAGCTTGCTCGGAAAAAAGATAGAAGGTCTGTTCAGAGAGCAGCAAATGTGAAAGAACACTCAAGAAGGTCAATGGATTTCATTTTCATCTTACGGCTGTATAAAAAGAAAGTGATACTTGACCTTGGAGCCTCCATAATCCTCTGAAGAATATGGAAACTCCTTCTGGGTTTCTTGAAATGTCCCAATGCAAAAATGCATTGTCAGCAGCAGCCACAAGACAAGAACATGATGTAACGTGTCATCAACACGGAGCGGCTGCTGGTTGCATTCGCACAATTTGGAAACTTTGCTTGACTTGGTTATAAAAGCGATATAATGGTGTCTGAAGTATCTGCTTCCAATACAGAAAACATGAGGCTGTGAATGTCTATGGAGAACAACTCATCCACAGCATCTAAAAGGGGATTTCGTAGTAAAGGGAATTATTCTGTAATATAATATTTATAATAGTGCAAGATCTATTACTGTAATACAGACCTTCAAATCTCTTTCAAAGGCATGGAGGTAAATGATAAGATGTCATTCTTCAGTTTCCACTACAGGACACTCAAGAAATCATTACATACAGATACATACAGCCACCACTAGAGGGAGCTCAGGATATTACTACATACAAATGTATACAGCCACCACTAGAGGGACCTCAGGAGATTACTACATACAGATATATACAGCCACCACTAGAGGGCACTCAGGAGATTACTACATACAGATATATACAGCCACCACTAGAGGGAGCTCAGGAGATTACTACATACAGTTATATACAGCCACCACTAGAGGGAGCTCAGGAGATTACTGCATACAGATATATAAAGCTATCACTAGAGGGAGCTCAGGGGATTACTACATACAGATATATACAGTCACCACTAGAGGGAGCTCAGGAGATTACTACATACAGATATATACAGCCACCACTAGAGGAAGCTCAGGAGATTACTACATACAGATATATACAGCCACCACTAGAGGAAGCTCAGGAGATTACTACATACAGATATATACAGTCACCACTAGAGGGAGCTCAGGAGATTACTACATACAGATATATACAACCACCACTAGGGGGAGCTCAGGAGATTACTGCATACAGATATATAAAGCTATCACTAGAGGGAGCTCAGGGGATTACTACATACAGATATATACAGCCACCACTAGAGGGAGCTCAGGAGATTACTACATACAGATATATACAGCCACCTCTAGAGGGAGCTCAGGAGATTACTACATACAGATATATACAGTCACCACTAGAGGGAGCTCAGGAGATTACTACATACAGATATATACAGCCACCACTAGAGGGAGCTCAGGAGATTACTACATACAGATATATACAGCCACCACTAGAGGGAGCTCAGGAGATTACTACATACAGTTATATACAGCCACCACTAGAGGGAGTTTAGGAGATTACTGCATACAGATATATAAAGCTATCACTAGAGGGAGCTCAGGGGATTACTACATACAGATATATACAGCCACCACTAGAGGGAGCTCAGGAGATTACTACATACAGATATATACAGCCACCACTAGAGGAAGCTCAGGAGATTACTACATACAGATATATACAGCCACCACTAGAGGGAGCTCAGGAGATTACTACATAAAGATATATACAACCACCACTAGAGGGAGCTCAGGAGATTACTACATACAGATATATACAGCCACCACTAGAGGGAGGTCAGGAGATTACTACATACAGATATATACAACCACCACTAGAAGGAGCTCAGGAGATTACTCTATACAGTTAAATACATCCACCACTAGGGGGAGCTCATGAGATTACTACATGCACATATATATATATAGAGAGAGAGAAAGAGAGAGAGACACTACTAGAGGGAGCTAAAGAGAATACTGCTTACAGATAAATATAGCTTCCTCTAGTGGTGGCTGTATCCGTATCCTAAAATCGTCTGAACTCCTAGTTGTGTTTGTGTTATTTGTATGCAGTAATCTCCTGAGCTCCCCCTAGTGTTGACTGTATATATCTGTATGTAGTAATCTCCTGAGCTCCCTCTAGTGGTGGCTGTATATATCTGTATGTAGTAATCTCCTGAGCTCCCTCTAGTGGTGGATGTATATATCTGTATGTAGTAATCTCCTGAGCTCCCTCTAGTGGTGGCTGAATATATCTGTATGTAGTAATCTCCTGAGCTCCCTCTAGTGGTGGCTGTATATATCTGTATGTAGTAATCTCCTGAGCTCCCTCTAGTGGTGGCTGTATATATCTGTATGTAGTAATCTCCTGAGCTCCCTCTAGTGGTGGATGTATATATCTGTAGGTAGTAATCTCCTGAGCTCCCTCTAGTGGTGGCTGTATATATCTATATGTAGTATTCTCCTGAGCAGCCTCTAGTGGTGGCTGTATATATCTGTATGTAGTAATCTCCTGAGCTCCCTCTAGTGGTGGCTGTATATATCTATATGTAGTATCCTCCTGAGCTCCCTCTAGTGGTGGCTGTATCTATCTGTATGTAGTAATATCCTGAGCTCCCTCTAGTGATGGCTGTATATATCTGTATGTAGTAATCTCCTGAGCTCTCTCTAGTGGTGGCTGTATATATCTGTATGTAGTAATCTCCTGAGCTCCCTCTAGTGGTGGCTGTATATATCTCTATGTAGTAATTTCCTGAGCTCCCTATAGTGGTGGCTGTATATATCTGTATGTAGTAATCTCCTGAGCTCCCTCTAGTGGTGGCTGTATATATCTGTATATAGTAATTTACTGTGCTCCCTCTAGTGGCGTCTGTATATATCTGAATTTTTTAATCTCTTGAGCTTCTTCTAGTGGTGGCTGTATATATCTGTATGTAGTAATCTCCTGAGCTCCCTCTAGTGGTGGCTGTATATATCTGTATGTAGTAATCTCCTGAGCTCCCTCTAGTGGTGGCTGTATATATCTGTATGTAGTAATCTCCTGAGCTCCCTCTAGTGGTGGATGTATATATCTGTAGGTAGTAATCTCCTGAGCTCCCTCTAGTGGTGGCTGTATATATCTATATGTAGTATTCTCCTGAGCAGCCTCTAGTGGTGGCTGTATATATCTGTATGTAGTAATCTCCTGAGCTCCCTCTAGTGGTGGCTGTATATATCTATATGTAGTATCCTCCTGAGCTCCCTCTAGTGGTGGCTGTATCTATCTGTATGTAGTAATATCCTGAGCTCCCTCTAGTGATGGCTGTATATATCTGTATGTAGTAATCTCCTGAGCTCTCTCTAGTGGTGGCTGTATATATCTGTATGTAGTAATCTCCTGAGCTCCCTCTAGTGGTGGCTGTATATATCTCTATGTAGTAATTTCCTGAGCTCCCTATAGTGGTGGCTGTATATATCTGTATGTAGTAATCTCCTGAGCTCCCTCTAGTGGTGGCTGTATATATCTGTATATAGTAATTTACTGTGCTCCCTCTAGTGGCGTCTGTATATATCTGAATTTTTTAATCTCTTGAGCTTCTTCTAGTGGTGGCTGTATATATCTGTATGTAGTAATCTCCTGAGCTCCCTCTAGTGGTGGCTGTATATATCTGTATGTAGTAATCTCCTGAGCTCCCTCTAGTGATGGCTGTATATATCTTTATTTAGTAATCTTCTGAGATCCCTCTAGTGGTGGCTGTATATATCTGTATGTAGTAATCTCCTGAGCTCCCTCTAGTGGTGGCTGTATATATCTGTATGTAGTAATCTCCTGAGCTCTCTCTAGTGGTGGCTGTAGATATCTGTATGTAGTCATCTCCTGAGCTCCCTCTAGTGGTGGCTGTATATATCTGTATGTAGTAACCTCCTGAGCTCCCTCTAGTGGTGGCTGTATCTATCTGTATGTAGTAATATCCTGAGCTCCCTCTAGTGGTGGCTGTATATATCTGTATGTAGTAATCTCCTGAGCTCTCTCTAGTGGTGGCTGTATATATCTGTATGTAGTAATCTCCTGAGCTCCCTCTAGTGGTGGCTGTATATATCTGTATGTAGTAATCTCCTGAGCTCCCTCTAGTGGTGGCTGTATATATCTGTATGTAGTAGTCTCTTGAGCTCCCTCTAGTGGTGGCTGTATATATCTGTATGTAGTAGTCTCTTGAGCTCCCTCTAGTGGTGGCTGTATATATCTGTATTCTGTAAGTTCCTGAGCAATTTTCTTTTCATCCTTTCCTTCCCCCAATATACATCATGTAGAATGAGCTGAGGAGATCCGTATGGAAATGGCTGCCTCCACGATGATGAATTCATTTTGTGAATTTATATTTCTCTTATAAGAATCCTTATACCGCTAACAGTTAGTCTCCAGATTTCACGGATGTTTTCAGCCATTTTCCCTTTAGCATTGGTCTATGATTGATTTGGATTTTCCCGGAACCACTCACTTGTTTCAGCCAATTGGCTTTTCAGAAATTTTTGCTGTCAGTTGGAGACTTTGAAGGGAAGAATCGATAACACTTGAAACAATACAGCAGAGCAGCAGATGGTTATCATTATTGGCTGGGAAGTTGTGGATGGTGGCAATGGCGGCGATATTCATTTAATAACTGTGCTCTTATGATCAGCGGCATTAATAATAACAGGCGCCGCATATCGCAGGCGTAAAACGTAACCTTTCACACTAATAGAAGCTGGAGGATCAGTGCTCTCCTGCAGCGCCCAAAGGGGCTCGTTTGGAAATAATTAAAATTGCTGTAAATGTTTCCATCAAAAAGGACAAAAATAATATTTGCGTCCATTGACGTACGACGTGGAATGTTTGTGAACGGGGAAACATGGGAGGTTCTGATGCATAAATCTGATTTAAGGTGTCACATTAGGGATCTCGGGGTTTGGAGAATGCGCGCATTCACGTGGTCGCTTATGAAAAATGAGCGCGGCGCAGAGGAGGAAATGAATCAATTACCTCCAGCACATGAAGTCATTTCCCAGCGAGCTCCATCCACCCGGCCACAGGACTGAGCAGGCGGCAGCACCACCAGAATAAATCAGAGGGTCAGATCCCTCCTGTGGAACACGTACTGTATCAATGTGGAGGGTTCGCTACAATGTATCCACCACAGTCGTGTTTCATTGTAACATCTGGGCCCAAACTTATAGACTTAAAGGGGAAGCTCACCTGTTACAGTCAGACAGTCGCGTAAGCAGGGGTCTAGTTGCTGGGATCCCCCCTAATGCTTGCCTCCCATGCAGATGTCAATGAAGCATTAACCCCTTCCTGACATTTCACTAACATGTACAGGTACATAATGCTACAGGGAGTTCTGGAGCTCTAACTGCCGGAAATGGACCCGCAGAGTAACGTGTTCTGTAATTCATACCGCATCCAACAATGGTCGACTTGCATATTCTTTTAAATGGCACCTTTAAAAAATGCAACTTGTCCCACAAAAAAAACAAGCCCTTGTCCGGCTAAGTGGATGGAAAAATAAAACGCCTCAAAGGCGGGAGATATGAATTTCACAGTAATGTGCACATTGTCCTAAACGGTGACTGGAAGCAACTACAAGTCCCCCCGTATGATATGAAGGAGACAAAAGCTAAAACTGTGTCATTAAGGGGTTAATCAGGGAGCAGTCTACAGAATGGCGTCTGCTATGTTATAGAAATATAATATGACAGAATGTGACGCTATCTTCACGATTCCGATATGTCGGGGGGGGGGGGGGTCACCTGACACATTCCTCTGCCGCAGGCTTTATAATGACCCCTGACAGTCGCCATCACCAGAGGCTCCACTCTCGTCCTCTACAGTCTTGTTTTCTGAGCAGCGACAAATCTCTTGTAACTTATAATAAAATACTCCAAGTCTTTAGGAATCCTCTATTAACCATTTATTTCCCTCCTTGAGGTTCTCTGATGTCATAGAGAGGGACTCTCTCTCAAGAGAGAGCAGCAACCTTCCTAGATCTTAAATAGAGCCAATCCTTCAAAAATTAAAATAAGATTGGGAAATCAGGTTGGAATCGGCTTCCATAGGACCCGGGGGCACCATCTATACAGACGTGTGTCCCCCCTATAATCATGTGTAGTCTTTGCTGCTATCATTGCACACACACAAAGCAGGGTCCCCTCTTCTCCTTTCTGACAGGCTCCTGTAACTTCTCATCCTCAGGGCCGGCTCCTCCTGTGGCTTCTACTCCTCAGAGGAGGCTCCTCCATTAGCTCCTCCTTCTGGGCAGGATCCTGTACCTGCTACAGATGCCTCCCCCAGGGCCCTCCTATATTGCGTCCCAGGTGTAGGAAATGCCGAGTAATATGTTGCAGTCTAAATGTCTCTTTATGTGTGTCACGGTGCTCCTACCTGGATACGGGTAGACCCCAGGCTTTGCCTCCGAAGTAATAAATAGAGGGAATAATTGAGGGATTTGAAGAAATAACTTGAGTCCAGACCTTGAGATGAAGTTCAATGGCAGCTTTAGTTGAATAAATGTTTCTCCAAACTGTTTCAGGCTTTGTCTTGGTTCCAGCAGGCTTTAGCATTAAACTGGCAGGCAAACTCAACTCTGCTATATCTTTCTCTCACTCTGCTGTACTAACAGGCTGGCTGTATAACTCAGCTTCTTCTGTATGCTGCACTTTCTTCTCTGTAGTCTGACTCTAGGTTTTGCCAGGGAACTTTCCTCCTGACTCCTGAGGCTTTAAGCTTTAGCCTCTATAAGCAGCAGAACTTAGGGTGCTCTGACGTGCCCCTGCACACCCTTCCCCTGTCTAGGGAAGACCTAAACTGGAACTAACGGGTCCCCACCTTTCCTGCAGGAAGTAGGACTAGCCTACTTCTCTCCAGAGGGGGGATAAAATGGAATGATAAGTTCCATTCTATCTAAGTACAGCTCTGCCATATTTGCTGCCACCTGTTGGTGAACCAGGCATATTACATAAAAATAACAGTTGCATAAAAGATTAGGAATGCACAGTCTATAGGACCTGGGCAGAAATGCATAAGATGATGTTTTGTTAGCCCAATAAAGACAGTAGCAGGGTGCAGGAGTGGTAACACCACTCTGGGGTGTTACATACCCCCTTATCCTCCAAGACAGGCTCCTCCCATAACTCTTCCTCCTGGGCTGCCTCCTATAGCGCCTCTTCCTCTTGAGTTACCTCCTTTAGCCCCTCCTCCTCCTGGACAGGCTCCTGTAGCTCCTTCTCTTGGGCTATCTCTTATAGCTCCTCCTCCTCCTGGGAAGACAGACTATATGTTTAGCTCTTCCTCCTGGGCTGCCTCCTATAGCGCCTCTTCCTCTTGAGTTACCTCCTTTAGACCCTCCGCCTCCTGGGCCGGCTCCTGTAGCTCCTCCTCTTGGGCTATCTCTTATAGCTCCTCCTCCTCCTGGGAAGACAGACTATACCTGTAGCTCTTCCTCCTGGGCTGCCTCCTAGAGCGCTTATTCCTCTTGAGTTACCTTCTTTAGCTCCTCCTCCTCCTGGACAGGCTCCTGTAGCTCCTCCTCTTGGGCTATATCTTATAGCTCCTCCTCCTCCTGGGAAGACAGACTATACCTGTAGCTCAGGGGTGTCAAACTCAAATTCATCGGGGGCCGCATCAGCAGTTTGGTCACCCTCAAAGGGCCGGTTGTATCTGTAGGACTATGTGTCCACTCTTTATTATCATAAATTATTGTCACTGCATTCAATTATTACAGTTTTTTGTAATAATGTAAGTAATAACGAGCTCTGAAAGCTTGACCTGCAAGTGCTGACTGGGGTCACATAGCATTATACTGATTTATGATGCTATGTTCTGGAATGTGTTGGATAACACTGACATAATGCTGTCAGTGTTATCCAACACATTCCAGAACTGTAAGGGTTACCGTATTTTTCGCCCTATAAGACGCACCGGCCCATAAGACGCACCTAGGTTTTTGAGGAGGAAAATAAGAAAAAAAATATTTTGAACCAAAAGGTGTGCTTTTGGTGGGTTTTGAACTAATTGTGGTCTGTGGGTGACGCACTGTTATGGGGGATCTGTGGGTGACGCACTGTTATGGGGGATCTGTGGGTGACGCACTGTTATGGGGGATCTGTGGGTGACGCACTGTTATGGGGGATCTGTGGGTGACGCACTGTTATGGGGGATCTGTGGGTGACGCACTGTTATGGGGGATCTGTGGGTGACACTTATGGGGGATCTGTGGGTGACACTTATGGGGGATCTGTGGTTGACACTTATGGGGGATCTGTGGGTGACACTTATGGGGGATCTGTGGGTGACAGTTATGGGGGGGATCTGTGTATGACAGTTATGGGGGGGATCTGTGGATGACATATATATAGCATCTTATGCTATGTGTCATCCACAGATCCCCTCCATAAGTGTCCCTGTAGTAGTGAATGACCCTCAATACACGGGCTAGGGGCCGGCATCTGCTTTTATAATGACAGCGGGGCCCGTGCAGTGACGATTCTACTACACGGGCCCCGCTCACTGTATAATCGTATCTCTAATAGTTAATGGTTACCGTATGTATATAATCGCATAAGGAGCGCTGTGTATTACCGGTACTTACAACTACAAGCGCTTGCCGAGAGGAGGGAAGAGGCAGGAGGCAGGCCGGGAGGACAGGCGCTGGCAGTGTGAATGAAGCAGGCGGCGTGGGCGCATGACGTATGACTCACGCTGCCAGCGCCCATTTTCCCAGCCTCCCTCCTGCCTCCTCCCGGCGAGCGCTTGTAGTTGTGAGTACCGGTAATACACAGCGCTCCTTATGCGATTTATTATCACTTCCTGCAGGGGCCGCCTGCAGGAAGTGATAATAAAAGGTGAAGGCTGGCGGCCGGCGGCGGCTACGCGGGCCACATGACGAGGTCTGGCGGGCCGGATTCGGCCCGCGGGCCTTGTGTTTGACACCCGTGCTGTAGCTCTTCCTCCTGGGCTGCCTCCTAGAGCGATTCTTCCTCTTGAGTTACCTCCTTTAGACCCTCCGCCTCCTGGGCCGCCTCCTGTAGCTCATCCTCTTGGGCTATCTCTAATAGCTCCTCCTCCTCCTCCTGGGAAGACAGACTATACGTGTAGCTCTTCCTCCTGGGCTGCCTCCTAGAGCGATTCTTCCTCTTGAGTTACCTCCTTTAGACCCTCCGCCTCCTGGGCCGCCTCCTGTAGCTCCTCCTCTTGGGCTATCTCTAATAGCTCCTCCTCCTCCTCCTCCTGGGAAGACAGACTATACGTGTAGCTCTTCCTCCTGGGCTGCCTCCTAGAGCGATTCTTCCTCTTGAGTTACCTCCTTTAGACCCTCCGCCTCCTGGGCCGCCTCCTGTAGCTCCTCCTCTTGGGCTATCTCTTATAGCTCCTCCTCCTCCTGGGAAGACAGACTATACCTGTAGCTCTTCCTCCTGGGCTGCCTCCTAGAGCGCTTATTCCTCTTGAGTTACCTCCTTTAGCTCCTCCTCCTCCTGGAGACACAGTTCTTATCTGTAACTCCTCCTCAGTAGCAGACATCCTCCTCCTGGGCTCTCTCCTCCTTCTGTGCAGATCTGGGCACACAGTCTCTAGCGGCAGCTCCTCCTGGGCAGGCTGCTGCAGCTCCTCCTTCCCTCCTTCTGTAGCATCGCCTCCTCCCGTCCCTGGGACCAGCCCCAGGATAGGCATATTTATTTATTGCTACATTGTGATGTGTTATTGTAGTACTTCAGGTGTCTTTATTGCATTTATTAAAGGGGTTCTCCAGCTCTATTGTATTGGCCTATGCTTAGTACCAGATAGATGGGAATCTGAGTCCAGGGCACCGTATTCCTATTATCTACCAGGCACAGCTCTGTATGTTATTTAGTGGCTGTGCCTGGTACTGCAGCTCGGAGCAACTCAGTCACATTCAAAAGAATGGGACTAAGCTGTAGTACCAGGCATATCCTCTGCTGTGCATGGTAAGCAATGCCATGGAAGTGGCAGCTCCTTCAGTCAGCTTATTGGTGGCTGTCAATTGTCTCCTTTAAAGGGAACCAGTCACATTGAAAATGGTGTCTGAGCGGCAGGCAGAAGGTTATAGAGCAGGAGGAGCTGAGCAGAGTGATAAATGGTTTTATGTGAAAAGATGTGTAGTGTCCCACATATGTGTGTATGGTCCACTCCAAATTGTTGTGTATTATGATGTTATTTTGCACTATTTCTTTGTCTATGCTGCTGAACCCACATTACAGGCTGGTAACAAGCATTACATACTTTCACCACTCAATGTAGAGTTGGGCCATAATCACTTTGCACACCATGTACTTTTGCTATGGACTGTATTACTTGTTGCTATACCTACGTCCAGTTTTGTCACCGTCAAGCAAAGAAAAGAGAACAACGCCCATTTTCCCTTTGCGCCAAAATATTTAAATCTGTGATATTTTGATAATGTGTATTTATATGCAGCCTCTTTTATGCACTTGAAAAATACTCTATCTATTATATAATGCTGAACTTTGAAGTATATATGTGTATGATGCATGTTGTTGGTGTTTTCCAGGTGACAGCGAGGAGATCCACAGCACCTAGCAAATGAAAAAGTCAAGGCCGACTTTTGTTAAAGCAGTGGGGAATGTAGTGTCCCACATATGTGTGTATGGTCCACTCCAAATTGTTGTGTATTATGATGTTATTTTACACTGTTTCTTTGTCTATGCTGCTGAATCCATAATACAGGCTGATAACATGCACTACATGCTTTCACCACTAGAGGTCTCTATCATGCCACTTATACAGTGCAGACACAGGAAGCGAGATAGAGATGAAGAGTTGAGTTACATGGAGGAGTTAGGAGGAAGGAGAGGAGACAGGCTTGTCTCCATCCTCCTGGGCCTAACCCAGGGGAACTGATTTGCCTTAACCATTGAGTCCAAGATTGGGACTGTATGATCCTACACTGTAGATTACCCTACTGGGGTATCAAGTGGATTATTACTCTGAAGACCACAACCTGTTCAAATAATGAAGCAGAGTGTTTGCCTGCAGTGAGGGAGAAGGCTGTCAATCACTGATAGGACCACCTTTCTATAGAGGGAAGGCTGTCAATCCCTGATAGGACCACCTTTCTTATAGAGGGAAGGCTGTCAATCACTGATAGGACCTTCTACTTATAGAGGGCAGGCTGTCAATCACTGATAGGACCTTCTACTTATAGACGGCAGGCTGTCAATCACTGATAGGACCTTCTACTTATAGACGGCAGGCTGTCAATCACTGATAGGACCACCTTCTTATACAGGGAAGGCTGTCAGTCACTGATAGAACCACCTTCTTATAGAGGGTAGGCTGTCAGTCACTGATAGGACCTTCTACTTATAGAGGGCAGGCTGTCAGTCACTGATAGCACCTCCTCTTTATAGAGGGAAAGCTGTCAGTCACTGATAGAACCACCTTCTTATAGAGGGAAGGCTGTCAATCACTGATAGGACCTCCTCCTTATAGAGGGAAGGCTGTCAGTCACTGATAGAACCACCTTCTTATAGAGGGAAGGCTGTCAGTCACTGATAGAACCACCTTCTTATAGAGGGAAGGCTGTCAGTCACTGATAGAACCACCTTCTTATAGAGGGAAGGCTGTCAGTCACTGATAGAACCACCTTCTTATAGAGGGAAGGCTGTCAATCACTGATAGGACCTCCTCCTTATAGAGGGAAGGCTGTCAGTCACTGATAGAACCACCTTCTTATAGAGGGAAGGCTGTCAGTCACTGATAGAACCACCTTCTTATAGAGGGAAGGCTGTCAGTCACTGATAGAACCACCTTCTTATACAGGGAAGGCTGTCAGTCACTGATAGGAACTCCTCTTTATAGAGGGAAAGCTGTCAGTCACTGATAGAACCACCTTCTTATAGAGGGAAGGCTGTCAGTCACTGATAGGAACTCCTCTTTATAGAGGGAAAGCTGTCAGTCACTGATAGAACCACCTTCTTATAGAGGGTAGGCTGTCAATCACTGATAGGACCTCCTCCTTATAGAGGGAAGGCTGTCAGTCACTGATAGAACCACCTTCTTATAGAAGGTAGGCTGTCAATCACTGATAGGACCTCCTCCTCATAGAGGGTAGGCTGTCAGTCACTGATAGAACCACCTTCTTATAGAAGGTAGGCTGTCAATCACTGATAGGACCTCCTCCTCATAGAGGGTAGGCTGTCAGTCACTGATAGGACCTCCTCTTTATAGAGGGTAGGCTGTCAGTCACTGATAGGACTATCTTCTTATATAGGGCAGGCTGTCATTCACTGATAGTACCACCTTCTTATAGAGGGAAGGCTGTCAATCACTGATAGCACCTCCTCTTTATAGAGGGAAAGCTGTCAGTCACTGATAGAACCACCTTCTTATAGAGGGAAGGCTGTCAATCACTGATAGGACCTCCTCCTTATAGAGGGAAGGCTGTCAGTCACTGATAGAACCACCTTCTTATAGAAGGTAGGCTGTCAATCACTGATAGGACCTCCTCCTCATAGAGGGAAAGCTGTCAGTCACTGAAAGAACCACCTTCTTATAGAGGGTAGGCTGTCAGTCACTGATAGGAACTCCTCTTTATAGAGGGAAAGCTGTCAGTCACTGATAGAACCACCTTCTTATAGAGGGAAGGCTGTCAATCACTGATAGGACCTCCTCCTTATAGAGGGAAGGCTGTCAGTCACTGATAGAACCACCTTCTTATAGAAGGTAGGCTGTCAATCACTGATAGGACCTCCTCCTCATAGAGGGTAGGCTGTCAGTCACTGATAGAACCACCTTCTTATAGAAGGTAGGCTGTCAATCACTGATAGGACCTCCTCCTCATAGAGGGTAGGCTGTCAGTCACTGATAGGACCTCCTCTTTATAGAGGGTAGGCTGTCAGTCACTGATAGGACTATCTTCTTATATAGGGCAGGCTGTCATTCACTGATAGTACCACCTTCTTATAGAGGGAAGGCTGTCAGTCACTGAAAGAACCACCTTCTTATACAGGGAAGACTGTCAATCACTGATAGGACCTCCTCCTTATAGAGGGTAGGCTGTCAGTCACTGATAGGACCACATTCTTATATAGGGCAGGCTATCAATCACTGATAGTACCACCTTCTTATAGAGGGAGGGCTGTCAATCACCGATAGGACCTCCTCCTTATAGAGGGTAGGCTGTCAATCACTGATAGGACCACCTTCTTATAGAGGGCAGGCTGTCAATCACTGATTGGACCGCCTTCTTATAGAGAAAGGGCTGCCAATCACTGTTAGGACCTCCTCCTTATAAAAGGAGGGTTGTTAATCACTGATAGGACTGGCTGTCAATCAATGATAGGACCACCTCCTTCTAGAAGAAGGGTTGTCAATCACTGGTAGGACCGCCTCCTTATAGAGTGCAAGCTGTCAATGACTGATAGGACCTCCTCTTTATAGAAGGAGGGTTGTCAATCACTGGTAGGACTGCCTCCTTATAGAGTGCAGGCTTTTAATGACTGATAGCACCGCCTCTTTATAGAAGGAGGGTTGTCATTCACTGTTAGGACCGCCTCCTGGACATCAAGGCCCAGAATGAGCAGGAATTTAATTGTATAAAGGACATGTTTTACTGAATCTTTTCCCATAAAACCATATATCACGCTGCTCAGCTCCTCCTGTTTTATAACTGCCTGCAGCTCAGAAACCATATTCAATATGACAGGTTCCCTTTAAGAACAGGCTATATCTTCAAACAACCACTGGTGACACTTTGCCCGTCCATGCCAGTACAGTGATGACCAGCAGCAGTGACGTTACTGCTAGAAGTGGTCATCAGAACTGTGAATGACCCCAACTCCGCCAGGAGTAAGAAGCCATGAGACCGTATTGCGGAGTTACAAGTGATCCCATTAGATGACGAACCTCTCGAGGAATTGAAGTTATGAAACCCCTGACAAGCAGAAGCAGGAAGCAGAGAAATGTCAAACTCGTCTGAGGGGTAATTACTCTCAGCACGTCCGTGAGCGGCTCCTTCATTAGTCAGATGGTGAGTAGGAATTACTCGTGTGAGATCTCGTCAAGAAAGTGACAAGAAAATCTTTTCCACCCTTCAAGTCATTACAAATCCGTCAGAGGAAGGAAAGCAACATGTACTGGATTATTAAAAGGTCTGAAGAACATCGAAGGAGGACTCATTACCAGCGGCAGGGACGGAAGCGGACTGTCCACATATCGGACATGACTGGTGCATTGGTATTGGTCACGACCTTCCAGGACTCCCGAGAGACGGATCATGTACTAGAGTGGAAAGCCAAGAGGAAAGTAAAGAAGGCTCCACCATAGCTAGTAGTTATCAACTGCAGCACCTGTTAAATACTGAGAATCCTACCTACCTCAAGAGTGGCAGGTAAGTGGCCATAGAAGAGAGGTCATTGGTCAGTGGCCATGAAATGGGACAACAGAAACCGACACGAAAATAGTCAATATGCCTCTCTTAAATGTCCAAAGATCCCTCAAAACATCCCTATAATCCCTGACATGTCCATAGATCATTCATAATTCCACTGTAATTCTGACATGTCCATACAGTAGATCCTTCATGATCCCACTGTACTTCCTAATGAATTTGTTAATTGTGACGTCCTTTAGACTTCTTATCATTTCCTATCTATTCTGTTCTCGTGTTTGAACCATCAGTTATCAGTGCCCCAACCAGCAGGTGTCACATCCAGTCCCTCATGGTTTCATGGATATCATGGCCTTGGAGGGGAACATCTTCTTGATTTGTTATTTCTGCCTGTACAAGGTTTTTCTCACTATAATTATGTTGGAAAAGCTAAAAAGACCTAACAGGCGAAACTTGGAGCTTTTCATCGTAAGATTTCGGTCAACTTGCTACTTCTGAAGAGCTGGCTTATCAGAGAAGTGACCTCCTGTGACAGTTCCAATGGGCTTCTCTGTACGACCCAATCTACTGATGATGTTCTATGGAGTCTACACACCTTTGAGTAACCAAGCCTAAAGAGGGGTTCAACATCAAAATCTGACAACTGATAAGGGTCAGAATTGGGAAATTCTTGAAGATATCTACCGTGGGCAACAATTTCTTAAGTACCAGTGTATAAAGGAGAAATGTCTTGCGTTACCATCAGTGTTAGTCGAGCACCAAAGTGCTTGTGTGCCCGAGTAGAACACTTCCCGATACTCGGGTGCTCTACAAAGCACCCGAGCACAATGGTAGTCAATGGGAGAACCCGAGTATTAAACCAGGCTCCCCCTGCTCTGAAGAGGGGAGAGTGTCGGGACTCTAGTTCAGCTTATGAGTCCCTTCTCTGACTCCATATACAGCTATGTCCATATATGGAGTCATTGCTTGGGGACACCCCAGTGTATTTAAATCTAATTTAGTCTCTATTTCTGAAAAGTTTCAGACGGGATACAAACTCACAACCTTCTACATTACAGCCCAGAATGTTAACCACTGAACTATAGAGCTACATGGCCAGTTACAAAAAAATAAAAAATTAAAATATATGAGACTTCTGCTGTAAGCATTCCTATACAGCAGAAGTCTCTTTTTTTTTTTAAGTAACTGGCCATGCAGCTCCATAGTGTAGTGGTTAACATTCTGGGCTGTAATTGTACTGTAGAAGGTTGTGAGTTCGAATTCCGTCAAAAACTTTTCAGAAATAGAGGCTAAATTTAATTTAGACATACAGTATATATAAGTTTTTAGCCATTATATATTTACATATATTATAATATATTATAATATATGTAAATATATTATGGCTAAAACATCAGAAGTAGTTTCCCACATATTATGCATTCATATATATCAGAAGTATGATTTTATCTATATATATATTGTGGGGACGCGCTCTGGTAGACAGGATTAGCGGACACGGTACAGAGGCAACAACAAGTTTTTTGGATCAAACAGTTCAGTGTTTTATTCACACTTTAGGCAAGTGACAAGACAAGCAGTCATATTCAAACACAAAAGTCACCTTATGGTGTTAGTGGTAATTCACACCATGCAGCAATTCTGCCTCAAAGAGTCCACCATGCGGCAATTCTGCCTCAATGTTTTGTAGGGGGAGAAACCATCAGGTGAACCGGGCATTTCTGTTCTTGGCCTGGCTCATCCACTTGAGAGGGGAGTCAGTCACCAGGTGGAATTTTCTCCACAATAAATAATAGCGGAGAGACTCGAGTGCCCACTTGATAGCCAGGCACTCTCTCTCCACTATACTATACCGGGTCTCAGCTGGGGTGAGCTTACGGCTAAGGAAGACAACGGGATGAGGAAAACAACAAGATGCTCCTCCCCATTGACTTCCTGAGACAGTACAGCACCGAGGCCTACTTCGGAGGCATCAGTCTGTACTATAAACTCCCTTTTATAGTCGGGCGTCACCAAAACCGGGGACCCACACAGGGCCGACTTCAAAGCGGAGAAAGCCTCTTCTGCCCGATCATCCCAGCGAACCATCATTGACTTCCATCCCTTCAAGAGTCCTGTCAAGGGCACGGCTAGAGTTGCAAAGTGGGGAACAAACCTCATGTAATAGCCTACCATTCCAAGGAATGACTTTATTTGCCTAGTGGAGACAGGTCGGGGCCAATTCTGTATCGCCTCTACTTTGTTTACTTGAGGCTTTATGACTCTGCGCCCAATGACATACCCCAGGTACTTAGTCTCCTCTAACCCTATCGCACATTTTTTTGGGTTAGTGGTTAGGCCAGCATTCCGAAGGGAGACCACTACAGCCTGCACTTTGGGTAGGTGACTTTCCCAGTCGGTACTGTGGATGACAATATCGTCAAGGTAAGCCGAAGCGTACCGAAGATGTGGAAGAAGCACAATATCCATTAGTCACTGAAAAGTGGCGGGGGTGCCATGCAGACCAAAAAGTAATACCTTATACTGATACAGCCCCTCAGGCGTTATGAAGGCAGTTTCCTCTTTGGCAGCCTCCATTAAGGGCACCTGCCAGTACCCTTTCATGAGGTCCAAAACAGAAAAATACCGGGCTTGTCCTAACCTCTCGATGAGCTCATCCACCCGGGGCATGGGATACGCATCGAATTTGGAAACCTCGTTAAGTTTTCAAAAGTCGCTACAAACCGCAACGTCCCGTCCATTTTGGGTATCAATACTTTAGGACTGTCCCACTCACTTTTTGACTCCTCAATGTCGTCTAGCTGCAACATTAGCTACACCTCCTCCAATATGGCTTGTCGCCGAGCCTCAGGTACCCGGTATGGTTTTAATCAGACTTTTGCCTGAGGCTCAGTGACAATGTCATGCTGGATTATGGAAGTGCGTCCAGGGAGGTCCGAGAACACATCCGTGTTCCGACTAACGAACTCCCTGGTCTCCTGAGCCTGTTTAGAAGAGAGGCTGTCAGCAATTTTCCCTATCTTTTCACGGTTTGAGCAAATTCACATGGTAAACCTGCTCCGGCTATCGCCACCCTGGCTGGTGTACCTTGTAGTTTACATCTCCAATTTTCTCGAGTACCTCGTAGGGCCACTGCCACCTAGCCAGCAACTTACTTCCACGGTCGGCACCAGAACCAAAACCCGATCACCCGGGTTAAAGATCTGGACCCGAGCCTGCCGATTATAGACCCGACTCTGAGCTCGCTGAGCTGCCTCCATATGCTCCTGACAAGAGGTAACACTGTCTCTATCCGATCTTGCATCTGGATAACGTACTCAATGACACTTTTATGTGGAGTGGGTTGTTGTTCCCACGCTCTCTTTGGCCACGTCCAAGAGACCGCGAGGGTGTCTGCCATATAGCAGTTCGAAGGGCGAGAACCCAGTAGAGGCCTAGGTACCTCTCGCACTGCAAACATGAGATCGGGCAGAAGGAGGCCCCAGTCCTTCCCATCTTTAGACACTATCTTTTTCAACATATTTTTTTATGTTTGGTTAAACCGTTCTACCAGACCGTCCGTTTGCGGATGGTAAACGGACGTCCGTAGTTGTTTTATTTGCAGAAACTTACAGAGTTCCCTCATCACCTTGGACATAAAAGGGGTCCCTTGGTCGGTCAGAACCTCTTTAGGTAGTCCTACTCGGGAAAACATCTCCATTAACTCCTTAGCTATGAGTTTGGCCAAGGTATGTCGCAGTGGCACCACCTCCGGGTACCGAGTGGCATAGTCTAGAATGACTAAGATGTGGTGATGCCCTCTGGTGGACTTCAGTACTGGGCCTATGAGGTACATAGCTATTCGGTCAAACGGTACTTCAATAATCGGGAGAGGTACTAGGGGACTACGGAAATGTGGCCAGGGGCTAGTTATCTGGCAGGTCGGGCAAGACTTACAAAACACTTCTTTGAATATGTTGGGCCAGTAAAAACACTGTAGAATACGATCCTGAGTTTTCTGCAGCCCCAGGTGACCCCCGAGAACGTGTTGGTGGGCTAGATCTAACACAAGTTTGCGATAAGCCTTGGGGACCACCAACTGTTCAATAGGCTCACCCTGTAGTTGGTTTACCCAATACAACATATCCTGATGAACCACAAAACGGGGAAACACTGTCTGCTATTAACACATTTTCCCTGGCGCGGGATAGGGTTGGGTCCCGACGTTGGGCGGTACCAAAATTATCCCCGGAGACATTGCGGTCTGCCGAATCAGGACCCGGCGGCAAGTCCTCTACGACTCCCACCATCATACTTAGCGGGGTTGTCTCCCCCTCTTCCACCGAAGTGGCGGTCACCCCTACCGCTGGCCCTTCGGTCTCAGGTTCCCAGGGTTCTGGTCTCCCCCCTGAGCCGGGCCACTCTGCTAGGGTACCCCTGTCTCATGGGTATCGGTAATTCTCGTAGCAGGCCACAGTGCCGGGAAGCCCGGGAAGTCTCTCTCCCTATTATGAGTTCAAAATCTAGATTTATGGCGACAGCCACCTCGTGGGTCCATCTACCGGCCACCGTAGTTAGAGACACTAGCGCGGTGGGGTAGTCTTTTAAGTCTCCGTGGATGCACATTACCCCGACTTTCCGGCCAGTATACTCAGTGGACCGCACTAGGGTAGCCCTTCCTTTGGTCACCAGACTCCCTGAGTTCAGCAGAGCCTCTGCTGAGTGTCTCCCACTTCCACCTCGCACAAGTGATCTAGAGACTTTGGGGTACCTGTTGCACACCGCCTCGTCGCATATAGCGACTGACGGTAGCCATAGTTTGTGTCCATGGGCTCAACCCGATGGGGCTACATCAGGCTGTAGCCACTTTTGCAAGAGGTGCAGTAAGTCATAATACTGGGTCCTTGCAGGCTCAGCCGTCTTAAACCATTGATGTACCCGCTGGGCCCGGACCAACACATTCACCGCCAGTCTTGCCAAAATCTCACCCTTTACTTTTTGGTAGTCGGCCGCTTGATCGTCCGGCAAGTCGAAATACCCCTGCTGGGAATCGGATACCAGGAACGGAGCGACTACCTCAGCCCACTGGTCACGGGGTAGCTTTTCCCTGATGGCCACTTTCTCGTACATCGCCAGGTAGGTTTCGATGTCATCTGCGCAGGTCATATTAGGAATCGTGGCATGGACTGCTTTCTGGGCATCGTGGATGCTCGAGGTTGCTCCTGCTATCTGCAAAGCCATTACGTGTTGTAGCAGCAACTGGTTAGTCTCCTGCTGCTGCTTATTAGCCTCGCGTTGCTGCAGGTTTGTCTCTCGCTGCTGCAGATTAGCCTCCATGAGGGCCTTCACAACACCCTCCATTTTATCGTGAAGCACCGGTTGTATTACCGCTGGTATAATGTACGACAGACAACCGTGCCTGAAAAATGCAGAAACCAAAAATATTGGCGTTCACGCTCTGGTAGACAGGATTAGCAAACGCAGTATAGAGGAAACAACAAGTTCTTTGGATCAAACAATTCAGTGTTTTATTCACACTTTAGGCAAGTGACAAAACAAGCCGTCATATTCAAGCAAAAAAGTCACCTTGCGGTGTTGGTGGTAATTTACACCATGCGGCACTTCTGCTTCAGAGTCCTTGACCATAGCAGCACCAACCTGTTTTCACGCTTAACAGATAGCAAGCCTTCATCCAGACACAAGGCTCCCAGATCCCAACACAGAGACATGGCTTCTGAGCCCAGCTGCCTATTTAAGGACAGCCAGGTGCTGCCAAAACCCAGACCGGCATTTAAAATCCAGTCCGGTATTTGACATCACCTGGCTGTAAATCAGTCCAGCAGCACATGCTGGGAGGAAAATACCTGTTTTCCCAGACAAAACCTTTGTGTCACTATATATATATATATATATATATATATATAAATATATATATTTTTTTATAATTATAAATTTTTTTAAATTACTACACAACCTTCTACATTACAGCCCAGAATGTTAACAACTGCATTATAGAGCTGCATGGCCAGTTAATAAAAAAAAAAAAAAAAAAAAAAATTCTGCTGTATCGGAATACTTACTACTAATAAATATTCCTATACAGCAGAAGTCACATTTTTTATTATTTTTTTGTAACTGGCCATGTAGCTCTATAGTGCAGTGGTTAACATTCTTGGTTGTAATGTAGAAGGTTGTGAGTTTGAATCCTGCAAAAAAAATACAAATAAAAATAGAGGTTATATTAGATTTAAATGCACTGACTCGAGCATCGCGCTCGAGCACGCGCGATATTATGCCGAGCATGCTCGCCCAACACTAGTTACCAAGTTGTAATGAACTCCATATTAGGGAAAACAAGAGGAAATGGTCAGAACCTGTTCTTTGCTTGATCCATGAAACCAGTGGAGGATTGACTGTTTAGGGCCCTACAAATGACTGGTGGTAAGTAGGGAGGGGGGGTGACCTTTCAGCTCTGTGTCTCACTGTATGAACCCCAGAGTCAAACACACTATCATGATGGCATTCATAATGATGGCATGCAGGATTGTCATCCATCGAGTGGTGGCACTGGGTGGTCGTCTCCATCTCCGCGGTCAATAAGGAGAATAAATGGTGGATGAGGTTTGTACAAGTGGCGTGGATCCATGATGGAGTTCATATATCTCTGATCAGGGCAGGTCCCTCATACCATGACTGACAAGGTCCTCGATGGGTCGTTCCACTTGTAAAAATATCAATTATGCTTTCACAGGTCTGCGTTCCCTGCTTCCCCGTCACCGGGACATTCCGGAATAGCAATGAAGGGGTTATTACTGTGTCATTCCTTCATTAATTTGGAGGATAAATATTATTAGTGTGGATTTCCCACCGTCCTTCCAGCGCTTCAGCTACACCTGAAAAAATATTGGACGAGCCCTTCAATAATGAAAACAACAACTGTCCCTGCCCTGACCCAAGGTCTGGAGCTTCGAAGAACCAAGGAAAAGTGTCTGATTCCAGGCTCCACCGCCAAACGCCGCTGTGATCCGAGGATCTGGACGAATTACAATCAAAGGGGCCGATATTAAAGCAGCTAAATATAGCCAACAATGGTGATACATGTAGGAAACGTACCTAATCAGGCCAAAACGAGGGATTAGAGAGGGAGAGGGGTCACGCACGTGTCATGGAGACAGACCTGCTGCCCAGCTGATGGTCGCTGTCTGACGACATTTCTCATTTATTCCTTTTTTACATTATTAGATTTTAGGAAAAGATTATGGGGGTCATTTACTTATCTGAAATAATCCTAAATTAGGCGTATTTCAGGCGCAGACTAACCGCTACGCCGCTAACTGCGACTTTTCCACACTCCAGCCTGTTTGCAGTGTAGAAAAAGGCCTAAATATAAGACCCCCTCGGAAGCTTTTACATTTAGAACTGGTGCTGGATGCACTGACGTTATGGAGAGGCCGAGCCTCTTCATAACTTTGGCGGATCCTCCATCAGCTATGGGCCATTATTCAGAACAGCATCTAAAACGTCGTTCTTAATAAATGTGCCCCTATATTGTTTCACCCAAGAAATGTTTGACCTCAGAGTTTTTGAACTTTAAGCATTAAACTTCTATCATTCTTTAGAAAAGGAAGCAAAAGTGAATTGGCGCAATGCCATGCCCAGTTGCTGAGGACATTCCTCCAGCTTACAGCATTTGAGTCATAAATTGTGTATATGACTCCCAAACCAGACCTCCTAAATAGACTCAGACCAAAAATACAAATACAGACCCCAGACCAGAAAACCTAAAGAATACTGGCCATGAATAGAAATACAGACCCCAGACCAGACCTCCTAAATAGACTCAGACCAAAAATACAAATACAGACCCCAGACCAGAAAACCTAAAGAATACAGGCCATGAATAGAAATACAGACCCCAGACCTCCTAAATAGACTCAGAACAAAAATACAAATACAGACCCCAGACCAGAAAACCTAAAGAATACAGGCCATGAATAGAAATACAGACCCCAGACCAGACCTCCTAAATAGACTCAGACCAAAAATACAGACCCCAGACCTCCTAAACAGATACAGGCCAAAAATACAAATACAGACCCCAAACCATTCCTCCTAAACAAACACTGGCTAAAAATACAAAATCAGACCCTAGACCAAACCTTCTAAAAAGATACAGACCCCAAACCAGACCTCCTGAACAGATACAGACCAAAATACAAATATAGACACCTGACCTCCTAAATAAATACAGACCAAAAATACATATACAGAACCCTGACCAGACCTCCAGATACAGATCAAAAATACAAATACAGACCCCAGACCAGACCTCCTAAATAAATATAGACCAAGAATAGAAATACAGACCCCTAAACAGATGGAGAACAAAAATACAGACCCCAGACCAGACCTCCTAAATAAATACTGACCAAAAAATCACATACAGACCCCAGACCAGATCTCCTGAACAGATACGGACCACAAATACAGACCCCATACAAGACCTTCTAAATAGACATAGACCAAAAATACAAATACAGACCTTCTAAAAAAAAATACAGGCCAAGAATAGAAATACAGACCCCCAGACCAACCTCCCAAACAGATACAGACCAAAAATACAAATACAGACCTCCTAAACAGACACAGACCACAAATACAGGCCTTAGACCATACATTCTAAAGTAACACAGACCTCAGAAAAGAAACTATAATGAAATACAGACCTCTGAACAGATCTTCTAAAGTAATACAGGCCTCAGACCAGACCCTCTCAAGTAATACAGACCACAACCTCTAAAGTAACACAGACCTGAGACCAGACCCTCTAAAGTAACACAGACCTCAGACCAGACCCTCTCAAGTAACACAGACCTCAGACCAGACCCTCTCAAGTAATACAGACCTCAGACCAGACCATCTAAAGTAATGCATGCTTCAGACCACAACCTCTAAAGTAATACAGACATTAGACCTGAACCTCTAAAGTAATACAGGTCTCTGACCAGATCCTATACAGTAATACAGACCTCAGACCAGACCATCTAAAGTAATGCATGCTTCAGACCACAACCTCTAAAGTAATACAGACATTAGACCTGAACCTCTAAAGTAATACAGGTCTCTGACCAGATCCTATACAGTAATACAGACCTCAGACCAGACCATCTAAAGTAATACATGCTTCAGACCACAACCTCTAAAATATTACAGACCTCAGACCAGGCCCTTTAAAGCAACACAGACCTCCAACCAGACCCTCCAAAGTAATACAGACCTCAGACTAGACCCTCTAAAATATTAGACCTCAGAACAGGCATTCTAAAGTAACATAGACCTTAGACCAGGCCCACTAAAGTTATACAGGCCTCAGACCAAACCCTTTAAAGTATCACATGCCTCAGAGAAGACCCTCTAAAATATTACAGACTTCAGACCAGACACTGTAAAGTAATACAGACCTCAGAGCAGGCCCTCTAAAGTAATACAGACCTCAGACTAGACTCTATATGGTATCACAGACCTCAGAGCAGGCCCTCTAAAGTAATACAGACCTCAGAGCAGGCCCTCTAAAGTAATACAGACCTCAGAGCAGGCCCTCTAAAGTAATACAGACCTCAGAGCAGGCCCTCTAAAGTAATACAGACCTCAGAGCAGGCCCTCTAAAGTAATACAGACCTCAGAGCAGGCCCTCTAAAGTAATACAGTCCTCAGAGTAGACCCTCTAAGGTATCACAATCCTCAGACCAGACAGTCTACAGTAATACAGACCTCAGACTAGACTCTCTATGGTATCACAGACCTCAGAGCAGGCCCTCTACAGTAATACAGACCTCAGAGCAGGCCCTCTAAAGTAATACAGTCCTCAGAGTAGACCCTCTTAAGGTATCACAATCCTCAGACCAGACAGTCTACAGTAATACAGACCTCAGACTAGACTCTCCATGGTATCACAGACCTCAGAGCAGGCCCTCTACAGTAATACAGACCTCAGACTAGACTCTCTATGGTATCACAGACCTCAGAGCAGGCCCTCTAAAGTAATACAGACCTCAGAGTAGACCCTCTAAGGTATCACAATCCTCAGACCAGACACTCTACAGTAATACAGACCTCAGACTAGACCCTCTAAGGTATCACAATCCTCAGACCAGACACTCTACAGTAATACAGACCTCAGACTAGACCCTCTAAAGTAATACAGTCCTCAGAGTAGACCCTCTAAGGTATCACAATCCTCAGACCAGACAGACTACAGTAATACAGACCTCAGACTAGACTCTCTATGGTATCACAGACCTCAGAGCAGGCCCTCTACAGTAATACAGACCTCAGACTAGACTCTCTATGGTATCACAGACCTCAGAGCAGGCCCTCTAAAGTAATACAGACCTCAGAGTAGACCCTCTAAGGTATCACAATCCTCAGACCAGACACTCTACAGTAATACAGACCTCAGACTAGACCCTCTAAGGTATCACAATCCTCAGACCAGACACTCTACAGTAATACAGACCTCAGACTAGACCCTCTAAAATATTAGACCCCAGAACAGACACTGTAAAGTAACATAGACCTCAGACAAGGCCCTGTAAAGTTACACAGACCTCAGACCAGGCTTTATAGATATTCACCTCTCCCAGTTCCTGCTGGTCTCTTCCTGCTCTGGCAGAGACAGCGCTCTGATGCCAGCCTTGGAGTCAGGGCAAAGATGACAGGAAACCTGGTAAAGGGCCCGATGTCAGTGGAAGCAGGATTGTCAAAAGAGGAGTGTCACATGGCAGAGTTCCTGAGTGGCCGATCCATGTCATATTATAAACTCTCCTCTACAGGAGCAATATGTGTAATTAAAGGAGTTGTCCACCTTAGGGGTGGAGGTATCTGCAAACCCCCCTTTTGGGCAGACTAGTAAAGGAAAAGCATTCTTACCTGCTCCCCGCCTCGGCTGCCTCTCTCAGATCTGTCTGCAACCTCTTCGACTCTGCTGTATCCAGTCGTTGCTGACCATATCAGTGACCTGTGGAACTTGACCAATTGACATGACGCAGGGGAAGCATTTCACTGCTGCCACCAGCCATTGGCTGCAGTGGCGTCAAAGTGGATTATGACAGCGGGGACCTAAGTGAGGCAGCCGAGGCCAGGGAATGGGGGAACTGGAACCCAGCACCGGGGAGTAGGTAAGTAAGCTTCCCCTCGCAGGTCTGCCCAGGAGGGGCGTTTCCCCAAAAAAGGTGGCCAACCCCTTTAAGGTGGGTTTTGGAGCCTAAATTGTCCCAGAAAACCCTTTAAACAGTTTTTATTATTTCTTTCTATTTTTCCATATATTTTTTTTCATTTTATTATTTTGGTCTTCGGCCCCTTCGCCTGTCGATCTGCTGAACAGGTCAGCGTTAGTGACAAGAACCACACCGGGCTATTCCCTTTCACTTCCTGCCCGCGCAGACATCACGGGAGGGGGAAAGATTCAATTTTAGATTTTTATTTTTTTCTGTGAGAATTAAACAAAATAAAAACCTGAACCTGAGATTAGAGCTGTCACTGAAATCAGGTTATGGAAAAGACAGGGCGTAACAAAGAACCCGGGTCTGATGACATCATCAGCAGCACTAAGACAATGATGGAGACGGCAGGAGGAAGCTTCACCCATCCTTGGCACACCCGAAAGCTGTGATACTGCAGCCCTTCTCACACATTGCTCCAATAATGATAATATAATCTCAGGAGCAACCCAGGCCTGACGGCCACCAGCGCCCTCCGGGGCCAGAGCATCAGAAAGTAATGGGAGGGGGGCAAGTTTATTTTTCTTGTTACCTTACAATATATATATTTACTGTAAATACATTTTTTTAAATATACAAATGATATACTATATTAACCTCATTACAAAATTATTATTATTATTATTCATTTTATAGGTTCTTTTATCATTGTTTATGCTGCTATTATTCATTTATAATATTACTTTGTATTACTTTTTATATAACGTTGGATTTAATTAATATAATGCTTTTCTATTATTATATATTTTATCATTTTGGATATTTTAAAATTTTTATTTTTTTATTTCTTAAATTCTCATACATTTTATAAATATAGATTTGAATTAGATTTTTAGCCTCCCAGATACTTTTACATAATATACATTTTATACCTGTACTTGCTTTTTTGCGTCAGATCTTTACACCTGTGTGCAATCTCTTTATTCTTCTATACATTTTGCAAATCTCTTTGCTTTTTCTATGTTTTATATCTTTACATTGTTTTTTTATACTCTATATATATTTTATATCTGTTTGCTTTTTTATATCTTTACACTTGTTTTTGAACTCTTTATTCTTTTATACATTTTATATCTGTATTTGCTTTTTCCTCTTTTCTATGCACTGTATTTACATTGGCTTTGAATCTCTTTATTCTTTTCTACATTTGGTAAATCTCAGCTTTTTCTATGTTTGATACCTTTTATACCTTTTTTGCTATCTCTTACTCACTTCTATCGTCTCCTTATAGATTTGTCTTTTTTCATTATTTTCCATTTCCTTGCCCATTTATCTTGATAATCTCAGCACTACATGGCAGCGCTCGTAGAGTATGACTGATATTCTCCAGAAGCGGCCGCAGATGTCACCGCACATTACTAAGGGTCTCTCTGGAGATTACTGGAGTCTGATGGTTTTTCTGGGAACCTCAAAAATCAAGTGAACGAAACAGACGTCAGCGCAATAAGCAAATTACAGCAAGTCAGACGATAAATTCAAGAAAACAGCAGGAAATGTAAAGTCAACTACAACGAAGTCACAGCGCCTTATATAAAGTGAAGCCGGGAGAAAGTATTTGCCCCCTTCCCAACTTTTAACCAGAAACATGAAATATTAGGTAAAAGGAACTGAAAAGCTCCCTCACAGTGATCATCCCCCGTACCAAGGGCAGAGGGGGGCCGAGGAGCGTCAGGGGATCACGAGGGGGACTCTCCGAGCCATACATAATTGCAAGGATGAGTGTAAGGCTGGAGACCAAAGGCTTTCTTGCAGCCACCTGGCACTGGTATTCATGATCTCGCTGTGATATACAAGTTATTGGGAAGAACCACTGTGGGGAACGTCTGAGCTGGAGACCCCCTAGGTACTCCAGGTTATGGGGGCCCCTGGGGCATGCTCCTCTTGTGATCTCATCCAAACCTGACAGTGATACTAAGGACTCATGGTAGTAACATGGCTCCATACTAGTGGTGCAGAGTGGTCATATGGCGGGAATGTTATGGAGGGTCCCATACCTCCGACTCCCCTCATATCTTTGTATTGTGGTATTGTTATGGAGGGTCCCATACCTTCGAGTCCCCCATATCCTTGTATTGTGGTAATGTTATGGAGGGTCCGATACCTTCGAGAGTCCCCCCATATCCTTGTATTGTGGTAATGTTATGGAGGGTCCCATACCTTCGAGTCCCCCCATATCCTTGTATTGTGGTAATGTTATGGAGGGTCCCATACCTTAGAGTCCCCCCTTATCTTTGTATTGTGGTAATGTTATGGAGGGTCCCATACCTTCGAGTCCCCCCAAATCCTTGTATTGTGGTAATGTTATGGAGGGTCCCATACCTTAGAGTCCCCCCATATCCTTGTATTGTGGTAATGTTATGGAGGGTCCCATACCTTCGAGAGTCCCCCCATATCTTTGTATTGTGGTAATTTTATGGAGGGTCCCATATCTTGGAGTCCCCCCATATCCTTGTATTGTGGTAATGTTATGGAGGGTCCCATACCTTCGAGAGTCCCCCCATATCCTTGTATTGTGGTAATGTTATGGAGGGTCCCATACCTCCGAGTCCCCCCATATCTTTGAATTGTGGTAATGTTATGGAGGGTCCCATATCTTCAACTCCCCCCCATATCCTTGTATTGTGGTAATGTTATGGAGGGTCCCATACCTTCGAGAGTCCCCCCATATCCTTGTATTGTGGTAATGTTATGGAAGGTCCCATACCTCCGAGTCCCCCCATATCTTTGTATTGTGGTAATGTTATGGAGGGTCCCATACCTCCGAGTCCCCCCATATCTTTGTATTGTGGTAATGTTATGGAGGGTCCCATACCTCCGAGTCCCCCCATATCTTTGTATTGTGGTAATGTTATGGAGGGTCCCATATCTTCAACTCCCCCCCATATCCTTGTATTGTGGTAATGTTATGGAGGGTCCCATACCTCCGAGTCCCCCCATATCTTTGTATTGTGGTAATGTTATGGAGGGTCCCATACCTCCGAGTCCCCCCATATCTTTGTATTGTGGTAATGTTATGGAGGGTCCTATACCTTAGAGTCCCCCCTTATCTTTGTATTGTGGTAATGTTATGGAGGGTCCTATACCTTAGAGTCCCCCCTTATCTTTGTATTGTGGTAATGTTATGGAGGGTCCCATACCTTCGACTCCCCCCCATATCCTTGTATTGTGGTAATGTTATGGAGGGTCCCATACCTTCGACTCCCCCCCATATCCTTGTATTGTGGTAATGTTATGGAGGGTCCCATATCTTCGACTCCCCCCCATATCCTTGTATTGTGCTAATGTTATGGAGGGTCCTATACCTTAGAGTCCCCCCTTATCCTTGTATTGTGGTAATGTTATGGAGGGTCCCATATCTTCAAGTCCCCCCATATCCTTGTATTGTGGTAATGTTATGGAGGGTCCCATACCTTCGAGTCCCCCCATATCCTTGTATTGTGGTAATGTTATGGAGGGTCCCATACCTCCGAGTCCCCCCATATCCTTGTATTGTGGTAATGTTATGGAGGGTCCTATACCTTAGAGTCCCCCCTTATCCTTGTATTGTGGTAATGTTATGGAGGGTCCTATACCTTAGAGTCCCCCCTTATCCTTGTATTGTGGTAATGTTATGGAGGGTCCCATACCTCCGAGTCCCCCCATATCTTTGTATTGTGGGTATTTTGTGCTGCTGCGTAAAACATTGCCCCATTCTCATCGGATGTCCATGTTAGTTCTTCCCATAGAAGTCAGTGGAGAGATGTGTACAAACAACGTTCATGTCTCGACTGTGCGAGCGCCGCCCGAGTCCTTCTCTAGAAACAAAGGGTTAGAATAGGAGACCACAAAGGAGGTGACGGGCTGTTTTTTTTAGATGTTTTGCATTTGTTGCTGCATTTTTAGGCGAAAACGCCAGCACCAGATGTTACAGCAGAAACAGGTGTTTTCTTTTTTGTTTTTCGGGGTTTTTTCTCTGACATTGCAGCGTGCTCTGGGGCTGGTGTTTTTCCTGCGTATTCTTGTCCATTGCTTTTTTTCACCCTGCTTGTAAAAACACAAGGGCCAGTGTCGGTCGCATTTTTAATGGCGTTTTTTTTTTAACCACTGTATTTTTCCACAAATCTCCACATAGTAACGTCATGGGGGGCGGGGGGGGGGGGCTAATACTTTCCTATATAAAGACACAAGGTATGCAGAAAAACCCCATCAAAATTGCCGTGCTCAGACACGTGGCCAGAAATGCACAGGACGCCAAGATGCATTTTTTTAAAAACTAGAACAAAAAAAGGCAAAAACTAGAGATGAGAGGAAATTTTTGAAAAAGTTCTGATTTTAATGAACCCAAATTTGCTCATCTCTAGCAAAAACTATGTCTTATCACAAACATGAGTGGCGCAGATGGTCAGGGCGCCTGGACCAGAGATCTCCGACATCACACAGAACAGGCGACATCTTCATGGACGCTTTGGCTGTTTCAAAAATTTCCAAAAATGATGCCCGCTTCACGATGCCTGAAAATCTGCTGAAAATGAAAACTCCCAGAATGTCAGAAAATAGGTGAAAGCCTCCTGGGATCCAGTGATTGCGGCCGCTGATTATCCGCACAGGATTTACTCAGCAAACAGACCGTCTGCCCTCGGGAGGACAAGAGGCGACCTGTTCCCTGCGCAGCGTTTGCCCAGCGGATTAGTCCTACAAGACGTCTCTTGCTCTCGGAGCCTCGGAATCACATTCCCATTCACCTTCACACAATCCAATCTCTTCTCCTTCGCAGGATTTGTGCAGCTCGACAAACTCATTAAGAAAGTGAAGATATTGACCTCGGTGGGAATCGGCACCCAGCGACATTCCTGCCCGGCCGCAGTCTGTTCCCACGGACGCGCATCCCGCGAGATGGGGAACATTGCCTTCAAATACAGAAAAAAATCATGGGATTCATGCTTAAAATAATTCACTAAAATATTAATTTCTACTTAAAAATAAAGGAACCCTGGGTGATATGTAGCAGAGCTGAGATTGCCTTTGGCACAGTTGATGATGATATCACAGGGTGTTGTCTGCGGTTTTAGATTTAATTCAAGCCCTTGGTAGTAAATCACAGGCTCAGCTCTACTACATCTGTTTGATTCCATCATGGGATCAGATCAACCACAGCTGGACGTGTGTAAGGGTCGGACCCCCCTCGTCTCCCTGTGAAGTAGAGCCAGGAGTCACACTGTAATCTGTATGTCTAGTGATGGGGGAGGGTTCTAGGATGGGAAAAGTGGACAAGCCCTTTAAGTGAACCCCACTGTGAAATGAAGGACTCTGGATACGTCTTCGTTCTTGCACCTGAACCTGGGGGAACACTTGACTTCCACAAAATTGTCTTCTACAACAGTGTTTCTCAATCTTTTCACACCAGGTACGCCCTACTGACAAGACGTTCCACCCGAGTACCCCCAAGGAAGAATAGGGCTATGCTCACACTGCTCTGTTCTGAGAATCCGCAGCTCCTTCAGCTTTGATATCAAGAAGAACCCAGCACTAGTGATCCTGTCAGTACATCCAGCACTACCCAACATACAGGAGAATACAGCACCACGCGCCTATTACATCCAGTGATGTCTCTTCTGATGCATCTCCATTTTGCCCAGACCACTTTTTCTCTCTTGTCTCTTGGCGCACAGACGTCTTAGGTTCCTCACTTTTCCTCCCCTCCTGGTGTCCCAACAACGTCATCCTGCTGCTACCCCAATAATATGCCCATTGTGCTCACCAATGCCACAAATACTATACTGCCTCCAGTAGTAATACTGCATCCTACAGTGCACCCCGTAGTAATAATGCCAGCTACATTGTATCCAGTAGTAATAATGCCCCCTACTGTGCACCGTATAGTAATAATGCCCCTAAAGTGCACCAAGTAGTAATAATGCAAACTACAGTGCACCTAGTAGTAATAATACCTCCTACAGTGCATCCATTAGTAATAACGTCCCCTACAATGCACATGGTAGTTATAATGCCTCTACAGTGCATCTAGAAGTAATAATGCCCTCCTATAGTGCACCTAGTAGTTATATTGCCCCCTACTGTGCACCCAGTACAAAAAATTCCCCATACAGTACACCCAGTAGTAATAATGCCCCCTACAGTGCATCCATTAGTAAAATTACCCCCTACAGAGTACCCAGTACTAAAAATGTCACCTACAGTGCACCCACAAGTAATAATATCACCTTCAGTGCACCCAGTAGTAATAATGTTCCCTACTGTGCACCCAGTAGTAATAATGTCACCTACAGTTCACCCACAAGTAATAATGTCCCCTTCAATGCACCCAGTAGTATTAATGTCCCCTTTAGTGCACCCAGTAGTAATAATGTCCCCTTCAGTGCACCCAGTAGTAATAATGTCCCTTACAGTGCACCCAGTAGTAATAATGTCCCCTTCAGTGCACCCACAAGTAATAATGTCCCCTACAGTGCACCCACAAGTAATAATGTCCCCTACAGTGCACCCAGTAGTAATAATGTCCCCTACTGTGCACCCAGTAGTAATAATGTCCCCTCCAGTGCACCCAGTAGTAATAATGTCCCCTTCAGTGCACCCAGTAGCAATAATGTCCCCTTCAGTGCACCCACAAGTAATAATGTCCCCTACAGTGCACCCAGTAGTAATAATGTCCCCTACAGTGCACCCAGTAGTAATAATGTCCCCTACAGTGCACCCAGTAGTAATAATGTCCCCTACTGTGCACCCAGTAGTAATAATGTCCCCTCCAGTGCACCCAGTAGTAATAATGTCCCCTTCAGTGCACCCAGTAGCAATAATGTCCCCTTCAGTGCACCCACAAGTAATAATGTCCCCTACAGTGCACCCAGTAGTAATAATGTCCCCTTCAGTGCACCCAGTAGTAATAATGTCCCCTTCAGTGCACCCACAAGTAATAATGTCCCCTAAAGTGCACCCAGTAGTAATAATGTCCCCTACTGTGCACCCAGTAGTAATAATGTCCCCTTCAGTGCACCCACAAGTAATAATGTCCCCTACAGTGCACCCAGTAGTAATAATATCCCCTACTGTGCACCCAGTAGTAATAATGTCCCCTCCAGTGCACCCAGTAGTAATAATGTCCCCTTCAGTGCACCCAGTAGTAATAATGTCCCCTACAGTGCACCCAGTAGTAATAATGTCCCCTTCAGTGCACCCAGTAGCAATAATGTCCCCTTCAGTGCACACACAAGTAATAATGTCCCCTACAGTGCACCCAGTAGTAATAATGTCCCCTCCAGTGCACCCAGTAGTAATAATGTCCCCTTCAGTGCACCCACTAGTAATAATGTCCCCTACAGTGCACCCAGTAGTAATAATATCCCCTACTGTGCACCCAGTAGTAATAATGTCCCCTCCAGTGCACCCAGTAGTAATAATGTCCCCTTCAGTGCACCCAGTAGTAATAATGTCCCCTACAGTGCACCCAGTAGTAATAATGTCCCCTCTAGTGCACCCAGTAGTAATAATGTCCCCTCCAGTGCACCCAGTAGTAATAATGTCCCCTTCAGTGCACCCAGTAGCAATAATGTCCCCTTCAGTGCACCCAGTAGTAATAATGTCCCCTTCAGTGCACCCAGTAGTAATAATGTCCCCTACAGTGCACCCAGTAGTAATAATGTCCCCTCCAGTGCACCCAGTAGTAATAATGTCCCCTCCAGTGCACCCAGTAGTAATAATGTCCCCTTCAGTGCACACACAAGTAATAATGTCCCTTACAGTGCACCCAGTAGTAATAATGTCCCCTACTGTGCACCCAGTAGTAATAATGTCCCCTACTGTGCACCCAGTAGTAATAATGTCCCCTACAGTGCACCCAGTAGTAATAATGTCCCCTCCAGTGCACCCAGTAGTAATAATGTCCCCTTCAGTGCACACACAAGTAATAATGTCCCTTACAGTGCACCCAGTAGTAATAATGTCCCCTACTGTGCACCCAGTAGTAATAATGTCCCCTCCAGTGCACCCAGTAGTAATAATGTCCCCTTCAGTGCACCCAGTAGTAATAATGCCCACTGCAGCACCAAGTTAATACTCTATAATGGTCCAATACTTTGTCATGGAAGCTTACAAAATCAAGCCCCCCACTCCATGCTGCTGTCTGTCTCTTCTGGCCGGCATCCTGAACCGTCTGCATCCCAGCTCAGGTAGACATGATGATGTCATCACGCCACATTCACACCCTCTCATTGGCTTCAGCCCTAGGAGCCTATGGCCTATGAGCGTGAACGATGGGGAAGACATTGGCACCTGTACCCTGCCATGGACGGCAGTAAAGTTGGATGTGGAGTGGCGCCTCATCAGTGCCCTACAACTAGTAATGAAATCTAGGCAGATGCTAGGACAATCGGACATACCCCTCACCTGCGGCACGCACCCTGTATGTGGTCAGTTTCTGCAGAACCTCTACAAATACATGGTTCTGGATTGCATTGGACTCCATAATGGTGGACCCTATAGGACACAGTTATTACAGTCTGATAGGCTTAACCCAAGGCCATATTGTTCTTGGCTAGATGACACCAGTCTGATTGAGAAAGAAACGGTCAAGTCATTATCAACGTGGACAATATCTAGTTACAGTGGGCCCTTATCCATGGGTTGCCCTTGAAGTCAGAACCTTCACCCACCAGAAGATCCTCCTGTCAGACCAGTCCAGCCTTGCTTACGACCATGTATGTATCTTCCAGTCCATGGTCGCCCATTCCAGCTGCTGTCATCCAGCTCAGCTTCATCCAATGTCAAGAGATCTCAACTTGTGTGGTCAACAAGATGAAGAGATGCCAAGAGAAGTCCCTGACCTTCCATAGAGCGGAGGCTGGTGAGATGTGTCCTAATTACCCGGCTCGTGGTGCCGGCTGATCTTCTGACCTCCAGGCTGAATCATCCTAATAATACATAATGGAGGCTCATTTGGAGCTTATAATAGAGCAAATTGTTTGACGTGAGGAGACCATTAATAAGACGAGGTCACAAGGGTTAAAAGACGCGCTTCAGACGCAGGATGAGCAGTAATGAGCGCGTAACCACCGAAGGGAGACCTCCGACACCCCAATAATAGCACCGAGGGGTTGTCAGGGGGACCATTCTGTTACTTCTCTGGGATAATAGTCTCACTTTTTTCAAACGTGATTTTATTCCAAAAATGATAAAACATCACATTTATAAAATTTACTGTAAATCTCAGCCCCTCCCCCATGCGGCCCCTCCTTTTATTGAGACTCCTCCCATCATCCTGTGTGCAGCGGTTTCCTTATATAATCTATTAACTTTCCAGTAACATAATCAGTGGCCGTTCTAAAGAAGCAGAGCTGCAGTATAAAGCATAGGGGAGAGACAGATCAGCAGCTTGAGCCTCCTGATGTGACTCCAATAGACAATGAGGCAAAGCAGAAGTCACTGATCATAGATGTGCCCTAATGAAGCAGAGATGCAGTGTAAATAATGGGGGAGAGAGCAGCAGTCTAAGGTTGTGTTCACATCAGGATCTCTTGTCATTGACTGGTGGCCATGTTGGCAAGTGCAGCATTGGATGGACAGATGGAGGCTCCGGGCATCAGGTGTGAACACAGCCCAAGCCTTTTGTCAGTCTCATGCTCCTAATTTGGGATTTTTGATGCCATGTCTGGATGGTAAGGAGTCGATTCAGAGGATGGGAGTGGTAGTGGCCCTGATGAAGTGTGGTGTCACGGAGTACTCCCACAGGCCGTTGCTCCCTGACGATCGGTGCAGTGGTATTTTTAGCACTGACGAATGAGGCCAGAAGTGAACGTCTAACGTAGAACCTCAGGAACATTCAATAGTATCAGTAAGGAGTATGGAGGCAGGTTGGAGGCTGCTATGTAACCCTTGTGGTTGCAGATATCCACGATATGGTCCAGATTACTGGCCTAGTGGTAGTGGATGATGGGTGTCTGAGCCGTAGTCCCTCAGCTTACAGAAGCTGTCTGATGTCTCAGGTATTTGCTTGAGGATGAATTTAGTTGTTCTGTCTGGAGAATCCTTCCCAGGAGCTCGGCAGTGCACTTCCTCTCCCCTCCTGGCAGGAAGCAGGACCAGCCCACTCCCACCAGGAGGGGACAACAGGTTCGGTCGCCAGCCCTATGCAAACTATTGCCAACCATAACCTTACTGGAACGGCCAAAACATGAAAAATACAACAACACATAAAAGTACAAAGCACAACGATTTACAATAATTGCAGATCCCCCGAGGTCTGGAGGTGACTACATGTGGGCAGTACGCGGGCTCCGATCGTGATGTAGAGAGGCATACAACAGTGTTATCGGGTCACCCCCCCCGGGCGCTGCTCTATACTGTCCTGTCTGATTCAGGGGCACAACGTGGCATAAAAGGGCGATAGACGGGGAGGGGGATTACAGAAATAATACGTGGAGAATTAAAGGGGAATGGCCCCAAAACTCAGCTACAGGCATAACACATGTGAAAAGGGCAGAAGACAATGTTGCAGCTCTCCATTGATGCTACAGTAGTAATATTACAGAATATGTCGACTTGTGCAAAGCCGTGGGTATGTACTGGAGCTGCCAAGGAACCCGCGCCACATTCTTACAAGAAGGTTTGATTCAGGGAGTGCTACAGACGAGGGCAAGGCTGTTATGGAGCCATGTAATCCGCCATGTGTGGATGGGCAGTCAGCGCTGTCCCTCATGGTCACAATGTCCTTGATTCCAGCCACAATGACCACTAATTCAGACAAAATACCTACCATACCAGCCAAGTATCCCAGTCAAAATGCCCAGTATACCAGCCACAATGCCCACTATCCCAGAGACAATGCCACTATTCCAGGCACAATACCCATTAGACCAGCTACAATGCTCTTTGTCTTCACCTTTAACAAACACACAGGATGAGATGGAAATTTTGCTTTAATTAATGATGAGATGATGACCGATAACGAGGTGACGTATAGGCTTGTTTTTATTTTTGGTTAACCGTCAATGATGTCAGAGTGTCACGGACGTCCCGGCAACAGTGAGTGGCAGGAGATCTGTGAGACTGGCAAAACGTGGTTTGATCTGACAGGTTTTCCTTGTGGATCAATAGGTGTCAGTGTTGTTTCTGGAAATGGCCACATCCCTCGCCTCCAGGTGTTGCTAATGTGGTCATTTACCCTTCCTTATTTATAGTTGCTTCTCCCACAATGCTGTGCGGTTTATATCTTCTGTTGGATCTTTCGATAGTTGGTGGTTGGATTTCGGCTGAGTTCCTGGTGCTTCAATAGCCCCTTCGAAGTTGAGTCTTTCCTTTCCCTTTTTTTTAAACAAACCGGATTCCAAAAAAGTTGGGACACTATACAAATGGTGAATAAAAACTGAATGCAATGATGTGGAGGCGCCAACTTCTAATATTTTATTCAGAATAGAACATAAATCACGGAACAAAAGTTTAAACTGAGAAAATGTACCATTTTAAGGGAAAAATATGTTGAATCAGAATTTCATGGCGTCAACAAATCCCCAAAAAGTTGGGACAAGGCCATTTTCACCCCTGTGCGGCATCTCCCCTTCTTCTTACAACACTCAGCAGACGTCTGGGGACCGAGGAGACCAGTTTCTCAGGTTTAGAAATAGGAATGCTCCCCCATTCTTGTCTAATACAGGCCTCTAACTGTTCCATCGTCTTGGGCCTTCTTTGTTGCCCCTTCCTCTTTATGATGCGCCAAATGTTCTCTATAGGTGAAAGATCTGGACTGCAGACCGGCCATTTCAGTGCCCGGATCCTTCTCCTACGCAGCCATGATGTTGTGATTGATGCAGAATGTGGTCTGGCATTATCTTGCTGAAAAATGCAGGGTCTTCCCTGAAAGAGATGACGTCTGGATGGGAGCAGATGTTGTTCTAGAACCTGAATATATTTTTCTGCATTGATGGTGCCTTTCCAGACATGCAAGCTGCCCATGCCACACGCACTCATGCAACCCCATACCATCAGAGATGCAGGCTTCTGAACTGAGCGTTGATAACAACTTGGGTTGTCCTTGTCCTCTTTGGTCCGGATGACATGGCGTCCCAGATTTCCAAAAAGAACTTTGAATCGTGACTCGTCTGACCACAGAACAGTCTTCCATTTTGCCACACTCCATTGTAAATGACCCCTGGCCCAGTGAAAACGCCGGAGCTTGTGGATCTTGCTTAGAAATGGCTTCTTCTTTGCACTGTAGAGTTTCAGCTGGCAGCGGCGGATGGCACGGTGGATTGTGTTCACTGACAATGGTTTCTGGAAGTATTCCTGAGCCCATTCTGGGATTTCCTTTACAGTAGCATTCCTGTTTGTGGTGCAGTGTCGTGTAAGGGCCCGGAGATCACGGGCATCCAGTATGGTTTTACGGCCTTGACCCTTACGCACAGAGATTGTTCCAGGTTCTCTGAATCTTCGGATGATGTGATGCACAGTTGATGATGATAGATGCAAAGTCTTTGCAATGTTTCGCTGGGTAACACCTTTCTGATATTGCTCCACTATCTTTCTGCGCAACATTGTGGGAATTGGTGATCCTCTCCCCATCTTGGCTTCTGAGAGACACGGCCGCTCTGAGAAGCTCTTTTTATACCCAATCATGTTGCCAATTGACCTAATTAGTGTTAATTGGTCTTCCAGCTCTTCGTTATGCTCAAATTTACTTTTTCCAGCCTCTTATTGCTACTTGTCCCAACTTTTTTGGGATTTGTTGACACCGTGAAAATTTGAATCAACGTATTTTTCCTTTAAAATTATACATTTACTCGGATTAAACGTTTGATCCGTCATCTACGTTCTATTACAGATAACATATTGACATTTGCCATCTCCACATCATTGCATTCAGTTTTTATTCACAATTTGTTTAGTGTCCCAACTTTTTTGGAATCCGGTTTGTATATTGTTTGGGTTCTGTGTGTTGCATTTCCCTTTTGTTTGTATTAGGCCTTAGGGAGACTCCTGTTCGTCTTTCCTTTTGGAGGAGCAGGTAGTCTTGTCCCTACCATTAGTACCAGGTTCCTATAGGGCTAGATAGGACTCTAGGGATTTCTGCGTATGAACTCACCTTCCTCTGGGGTCTGTTCATACGGGTTAGTGTTAGGCCTCATGCACACGACCGTTGTGTGCATCCGTGGCCGTTGTGCCGTTTTCCGTTTTTTTTCACGGACCCATTGACTTTCAATGGGTCCGTGGAAAAATCGGAAAATGCACCGTTTGGCAGCCGCATCCGTGAGCCGTGTTTCCTGGCCGTGAAAAAAATAGGACCTGTCCTATTTTTTTCATGGCCAACGGTTCACGGGCCCATTCAAGTCAATGGGTCCGTGAAAGAACACGGATGCACACAAGATTGGCATCCGTGTCCGTGATCCGTGGCCGTAGGTTTTAGTTTCATACAGACGGATCCGAAGATCCGTCTGCATAAAAGCTTTTTCAGAGCTGAGTTTTCACTTCGTGAAAACTCAGATCCGACAGTATATTCTAACACAGAGGCGTTCCCATGGTGATGGGACGCTTCTAGCTAGAATACACTACAAACTGTGTACAAGACTGCCCCCTGCTGCCTGGCAGCACCCGATCTCTTACAGGGGGATATGATAGTACAATTAACCCCATCAGGTGCGGCACCTGAAGGGGTTAATTGTACTATCATATCCCCCTGTAAGAGATCAGGGCTGCCAGGCAGCAGGGGGCAGACCCCCCCCCTCCCCAGTTTGAATATCATTGTGCGGCCCCCCCCCCTCCCCTGTTGTTAACTCGTTGGTGGCCAGTGTGCGCACCCCCCTCCCTCCCTCCCTCTATTGTTTTAATACATTGGGGCCAGTGTGCGCACACTGGCCACCAACGAGTTAACAACAGGGGAGGGGGGGCCCACTGGCCACCAATGAGTTAAAAACAAGGGGGGGGTCTGCCCCCTGCTGCCTGGCAGCACCTGCCAGGCAGCAGGGGACAGTCATGTACACAGTTTTTTTGTATATTCTAACCTGAAGCGTCTCCATCACCATGGGAACGCCTCTGTGTTAGAATATACTGTCGGAAATGAGTTTCACGATGTAGCTCATATCCGACAGTATATTCTAACATAGAGGCGTTCCCATGATGATGGGGACGCTACAAGTTAAAATATACCATCGGATTGGAGAAAACTCCAATCCGATGGTATAACAGAACTCCAGACTTTACATTGAAAGTCAATGGGGACGGATCCGTTTGAAATGGCACCATATTGTGTCAACATCAAACGGATCCGTCCCCATTGACTTGCATTGTAATTCAGGACGGATCCGTTTGGCTCCGCACGGCCAGGCGGACACCAAAATGACTTTTTTTTCATGTCCGTGGATCCTCCAAAAATCAAGGAAGACCCACGGACGGAAAAACGGTCACGGATCACCGACCAACGGAACCCCGTTTTGCGGACCGTGAAAAAAAACGTCCGTGTGCATGAGGCCTTTGTGTTAGAATTTTGGTTAGTGTTTTACTAGGAGCTGTCCATCTTCCTTCCCTAGTTCTCAGGCCTGATTCCCTCTTCCCCCCTTCCCTCTTATGCTCGGTGTGGCGTTTCCCTCCCACACTGAAGCGTGACATTATAAACCGCCAAAAACTTCATTTTCTGTTTGTGTGTGAGCAGCCATGGATCCTATTGCTGCACTGGCAGGTCAGCTGCAAGGGTTATCTTTGGAGGTAGCTGACCTACACATGACCGTCTCGCAGATGCAGAGACCACAGGCTGCTGGTCCTGGTGGTGGTGGTGGAGACCAGGCCTATCTGGAGCCTAATATTGCCCTCCCGGACAGGTTTTCTGGGGGACGTAATAATTTCATTTTGTTTAGGGAGGCATACAAACTGTATTTTAGGCTACGTCCACACTCATCTGGGGACAGCAAGTCGGTGTGGTTATTTCCTTGCTTAAAGGGGTTATCCCATCATAATGATCACTGTTAAATCTGTTAATGATTTGACAGTGATCATTTTTGTAAATATACTTTATTAACAAATCCCCACCGATTAGGATAAAATTCATACCCACTTACCTGATTGTTGTGACTCGGTCTCCCCTGGTTACGACCACTGTTCTTCTTGAAAAGCCGGAAGGTCGCGCTTGCCCAGAAGACGACTCCTTTTCTCCCGGCCGGTCCGCTCGCTGTTCTGAACGCGCACGCTGCCGCGCATGCGCGACAGTGACTTCTTCCCGGCCAGAATAGTACAGAGCTGCGAACGTGCACGCCGGCTCTGTAGGAATAAGTCACCATTGCGCATGCGCGGCGGCATGCGCATTCATTCTAGCGCGCGGCACAGCAGGGAGAAGACTTCAATCAAGATGAAGCCCGCCCCCAGCCAGAATCCAGGAAGTGAACGTGCGGTGGCAGCAGGTAAGTATAGAAACGCTAAGTGGGATAACCCCTTTAAGGGGGACGCTCAGTCAAGGGCTTTTTCTCTGCCGACCGGATCGCAGTCTCTCCGGTCGGTAGATGAATTTTTCGAAGCTTTGGGTCTTATCTATGATGATCCGGATTGGACCTCTCTAGCCAAAACCAAGCTGCGCAGCCTTCGTCAGAGTGATCATTCCACTGAGATTTATTGGTCTGAGTTTAGGAGGTGGGCTATGGATACTGAGTGGAATGATCCTGCCCTCCATAGCCAGTTTTGTCAACAGTTTTGTTAACCTTTCATGAAACCCCAGCATCTCTAAAGGCTGCTATGCCTTTGGCTATATGCATGGATACATGCCTGAGAGAGAGATCTAGGGGCCCCCACTCTCAGGACGTACTATCACATGATGTATTGTCTTCCTCTGATAATTTGGGTGAAGCTCCTCCTGGGTCTATGTCTGGGGACGAACGCATGCAGTTAGGGGGAGCTACTCCTGGATCCACTTTTAAGCATACTGGTAATAGGAAGGGAGTGCGTTTTTTCTGCAGACAGAAGGGACATTTTATCAGAGTGTGTCCATGCATTCAACGGCAAAATGAAAAAAGAGGGACATTTAATTCTAATCTGACTCTTGGAGGGGTGAGATGAGAGTCAGAAAATGTGCATTTGTCTTTTACCAGTAGTACCCGATTTCTCCTGATTGCGGAGGTGGCGCTAGAGTCAAAAACTGTGGGGATTGAGGTGTTTATGGACATCGGGGCTGGGGTGAACCTTATCGATGCTCAGTTCATCCATAAGCACAATCCAACCATCAATTGGCAAGCTAGACAGATTCTGGATTGGGGTGATTATTGCATTGACAATTGTCTGAATACGTCTTTTTCTGTTTTAACCACTAAGAAATTACCCTCTTTTATATCTGATTTTGCCGACATATTTTCTGAGAGTGGATGCCAGGATTTACCTCTGCATCGGGAATATGATTGTCCTATCAACCTTATTCCTGGAGCTAAGTTGCCAAAATCTAGGTTGTATAATCTTTCTGGACCTGAAAGACTGGCCATGAGAGAGTATATTACCGAGAGTTTGGCTAAAGGACACATAAGACCTTCCAAGTCTCCAGTGGCTGCAGGGTTATTTTTTTTGTTTAAAAGAAAAAAAACGGAACTCTTAGGCCATGTCTGGATTTCCGTGAACACAATCGGATTACTGTACGTGATCCTTACCCTCTTCTTTTGATTCCTGAATTGTTTAAACAGATTGTTGATGCCAAGGTGTTCTCCAAGTTGGACTTAAGGGGGGCATATAATCTGCTCAGGATCAAGGAAGGGGATGAATGGAAGACGGCTGTTAATACTCCTGAGGGGCACTTTGAGAACCTGGTCATGCCTTTCAGGTTGACCAATGCTCCTGCGGTTTTCCAGCATTTTGTGAATGACATTTTTCTTCACCTTGTAGGGAGGTTTGCAGTCGTGTATTTGGATGACATACTAATTTATTCTCCAGACGTGGAGACTCATCAGGATCACGTGAGACAGGTGTTACAGATCCTAATAGATAATAAATTGTACGCAAAATTAGAGAAGTGTGTTTTTGCTGTACACGGGGTGCAGTTTTTGGGCTACCTGCTGTCATCTTCAGGTTTTCAAATGGACCCAGAGAAAGTCCGAGCTGTATTGGACTGGAATAGACCCGAAAATCTGAAGGCTCTTATGCGGTTTTTGGGGTTCACCAACTATTACCGAAAATGTATTCAGAACTATTCAACAATAGTAAAACCCTTAACTGACATGACTAAGAAAGGGACAGATGTCTCTGTGTGGTCTGATTTGGGTTTGCGAGCCTTTTCTGCGATTAAGGAGTGCTTCTCTTCTGCTCCTATACTGGTGCACCCGGATGTATAACAACCTTTGATTGTGGAAGTGGATGCGTCCGAGGTGGGGGTAGAAGCAGTCTTATCGCAGTGCCTGTCACCTGGTGAATGGCGACCATGTGCATTTTTCTCTAAAAAACTCTCTTCCGCTGAGAGAAATTATGATGTGGGTAACAGAGAGTTACTGGCCATTACCGGTAAGTTGGCTTTTGAGGAGTGGAGTCATTGGTTGGAAGGGGCGATTCATCCGATCACGGTGTTCAGTGATCACAAAAACATGGCTTACCCAGAGTCGAGGCAGGCCAGATGGTCTTTGTTTTTCACCAGATTCAATTTCACTATCGTCCTGGGGTTAAGAATGTCAAGGCAGACACCTTGTCACGTAGTATTCCTGGAGGTGGTGATTTTGAAAATCCGAGTCTGATACTGTCGGAGGGGTGGTGATATCTGCCCTCTACCCTGACCTTTAGGGTGAAGGTGTTAGTGGCCCAGGGAGATCCACCATATTCTTGACCCTCTCAGTGATGAGCGGCAGGGGCAATATTGAATTCGCAATATTTAACGAATATTTGGGCGAATATTCGTCATATATTCGCGAATTCAAGAAATCTTGTCATTATTTTCTTGATTGCAAAAATCGGACAATTTGCGATACAAAATTTGCGATACGAAAATTTGCGATCAGCGCTACTTCTAAAGTCAAAGATATTGCAGCCTTCTCATTGGCCTACAAGTAAGAAGCAGTAAAGGGATCATGGGTACTGATGAAAAGAAATCTAAAATATTCGCGATTACGAAGATATAGCACTATATTCTAGATATTCGCTAATTCTCGAAGTGCCAATATTCGCTATAAAAATTGCTTGTGCCATCGGAATTGCGTCACAAGCTGTTTGAGGAACATCACTGTACGGTTTTTAAGGGACACCCTGAGAGTAGATCCACTGCCGACCTCATCCCTCGTAGATTCTGGTGGCCAGGGTTGCGTAAGTGTGTTGAGGACTATGTGTCAGCTTATAGTACCTGTGCACGCGCTAAGGTGACACATATTTGGCCTTCCGGATCTTTACTTCCGTTGCCCATCCCGTTCAGACATGGACTCACTTATCCATGGATTTTATCACTGATCTGCCTAATTCTTCAGGAAAGACAGTTATTCTGGTGGTAGTTGATCACTTTAGTAAAATGGTGCACTTTATAGCGTTGTCTGGCCTACCTAATGCTAAAACATTTGCACAAGTGTTTGTTGACAACATTGCGAAACTCCATGACATTCCCTCTGGCGTGGTCTCGGATTGTGGGACTCAGTTTGTTTCCAGATTCTGAAAGGCATTCTGTACTCGACTGGGCGTACTAATCAGAGTGTGAAGACATACGGTAATTGAGATGTTTTGTCTCTGAGAACCAGGATAGGCGTTCATTTTTGTCTTTGGCAAAGTTTGCCATAAATAATCGTAGACAGGAGTCCACTGGGAAGTCGCCGTTTTTTGGGGCATATGGGTTTCACCAGCATTTTTATTGTTCAGATACTTTTGCTATCCCTGAGGAGGAACGTTTTTGTCATCATTATCATCTATATGGTGGAAAATTCAAGATAACTTGGGCAACAAGTAAAAAATGTGTGGCTGACAGGAAACGTATGAATGGTCCAGACCTGAGAGTGGGTAATTCTGTGTGGCTATCCAAGAAACATTAAGTTGAAGGTACCTTCTTGGAAGTTGGGTCTAAGGTTTATTGGTCCATATAAGATCACTGCCATTATTAATCCTGTAGCTTTTCGTCTTGAACTTCCTCAGGCCCTGAAAATTCATAATGTGTTTCATAAATCTTTGTTGAAGAGATATGTTGAATCTTTGGAGCCGTCTTCCTTGCCATCTGCTCCTGTCATGGTGGACGGTAGTTCAGATCGCCAAGATAATTGACTCTCGAGTTCTACGTAGATCTCTTCAGTATCTTTTTCACTGGAAGGGTTATGGACCTGAGGAGAGGATGTGGGTACCGGCATCTGATGTGAATGCCAGTCGTTTGGTGAAAGCTTTTCACAGGTCTCACCCGGATAAGGTAGGTCCTGGGTGCCCGGAGGTCACCCGTAGAAAGGGGGGTACTGTCACGGACATACTGAGACATACGGACGTCCCGGCAACAGTGAGTGGCAGGAGATCTGTGAGGCTGGCAACACGTGGTTTGATCTGACTGGTTTTCCTTGTGGATCAATAGGTGTCTGTGTTATTTCTGGTAATGACCATACCCCTTGCCTCCAGGTGTTGCTAATGTGGTCATTTAACCTTCCTTATTTATAGTTGCTTCACCCACTATGCTGTGTGGTTTATATCTTCTGTGCCTGTGGATTGTTTGTGGTTAGATCTCGGCTGAGTTTCTGGCACTTCCATAGCCTCTTTGAAGTTAAGTCTTTCCTTTCCCTTTTGTTTGGGTTCTGTGTGTTGCATTTCCAGATTGTTTGTATTAGGCCTAAAGGAGACTCCTGTTTGTCCATCCTTTTGGAGGAACAGGTAGACTCGTCCCTGCCATTAGTACCAGGGTCCTATTGGGCTAGATAGGACTCTAGGTATTCTTGCATATGAACTCACCTACCTTTGGGGTCTGTTCATACTGGCAGTCAGTCAGGATTTTGGTTAAAGTTTTTACTAGGAGGTGTCCGTCTTCCTTCCCTAGTTCTCAGGCCTGATTCCCTGTTTTCCTCTTCCCTCCTATGCTCAGTGTGGTGTTTCCCTCCCACACCGAAGCATGACACAGTGCTGTCCACGACTGAGATTAGGACATCAACCATGCAGGAGATCAGTTGTGTTAGGTACCAGCTTAGCGAAGTGAACGCACCTGCACCGGTCATGGCAGGAGGGACCTGTTACCATATGGAATCACCAAGGGGAAGAGCTATGCCCTTGTCTGCATCATGGGATCTGGAACTCTACCCAGACCTAAAGGCACATGGCTGGATCACAACAGGAACGAACCATGACCCAACCCAGCAACTGTGTCTACTCTGGTCTGTGGGCCTATTGGGATAAAAGGCTTGTGTAGGGCACGGTCCGGATACAATTAAGCATAGCACCTTGAGCACCCTATATATGAATGCCGCCAGCCACTTGTCACACAAACTACCGTCATATAGGAAAGAAATACCCAAAGATCCCTTCCATCTCTCTGGGCTGACAATCATTGGTGACTATAGTACTCTCTTAGGCCCTCTCTAGCCTGTAGAGCGCTTCCTTACACAGCAGCAGTTCCCTTATGCCTGCCCCGTGGCCCTCACTCCTCCTCAAGGCCCTGGGATCTGCAGCCACCAGCTTCCCGCTTATTGCACTGTCTCAGACAATCAGAGTCGCACACAGACCTCTGACTCTAAAAGGAGTAATATTCATGCATGAAACATAACACAAACCCCATTACACGCCCACTGTGCTGCATAACAGAAAACTACGCCCCTATGGCAGCCGGTGCTCCCCTCTGTTGTGTAAACCCACTGCCATGCCTGACGTGTTCTGCTCATGTTCACACCTCAAACAGAAGACGCAACGACAATGTCAGAAACAAGGGTGCAGATATGACCCCTGCTAGGATTCAAATGCATTTGCATCCTGAGGATGCTACTGAAAAAGAGGAATGCCATCCAGGACGCTGGTTTATACACCGTGCCCCCGAAGCCATGCCCCCAAACCACACCCCGTTTCCCGTTTTTACCCATGTAAACTTGCTGAGCATTTTGGCGACCCCAGGTATAATACACTGCAGTACAGAAGCATAGCAGAGCATTACGTTAGATGAGTGTAGGTACAATTCCCTTTGTGGGTCTAAAGAGTTGGCCCATCTTTACCAGATTCAAGGATTCATGTTATTTTTTCCACATAGTGAACGCTATAAAAATAAACTAATAAAAATTACAAAATTGAAGAAAAAGTGAACAGAACAGTCATAACATGCATAACCAAAAGCTACAACATGTCCCACAAATAACAACCTCACAAAGCGCTGTGGACAGAAAAACAAAAAAGTTGAGGTCCTTGAACTGTGACAATGAAAAAAATAAAAACACAAAAATGTTCATTAGGGCCTAAATCCAGATGACATCACTCCATGTTCCTGGGACCTCCTGGTTCATGTGATGTTCATCTTCAGTTCCTGAGATGCCATGGCCTAGGTGGCATGCTTCTTCTGTTTGCAGGATCTATTAAGACACATGGCATGTCTCTCCTCACTCTGGGATCTCCTGAGACATCTCCAGGCCTCTCCTATTTCAGGGATCTTCTGGCCTATGTGGCATCCCTCTTCAGCTATGTTCATGGGATCTCCTGGTGGATGTGGAAGCCCCCTTCTATTCCTGTACCATGTAACATCCTCTTTCTATTACTGTGATCTCCTGGTCCAATACGGCATCCTTTCTCTGTCCCTGTGATCTCCTAGTCCATCATTCATTTGTTCTTGGGATCTCCTAGTTCATATTGAACTTCTCTTCTGTCCCAGTGATCTCCTGGTCCATTTTGAATTCCCCTTTTGTTTCTGGGATCTTGTGGTCCACATGGCACAGATTCTGTCCCTGTGTTCCCCTGGTCCATTTGGTATCCCTCTTCTGTTCCTGGCATCTTCTGGTTCACATGCACATCCACATTCTGTCTCTGTGATCTCCTGCTCCATTATTCAGTCCTCTTCTGTTCCAAGGATATCCTGGTCCATATGACATCCCTCTTCTGTTCCAAGGATCTCTTGGTCCACGTACCATAACCTTCTCTTCCAATTATCTTTGGTGCCAATTATGAATGGTTCTAGTGGCATTCCTCTTCTGTCTCTTCTGTTCCTGTGATCTCCTCTTTGGTATCTTTCACCTGTTCCCTTTATCACCTGATTCATGAAGCATCCCCCTTCAGTCCCTGGGAACCTCTGGTCAATAATGTTTCCCCCTTCAGTTCCTGTGATCTCCTAGTCCATGAGGTATACCACGAGTCCATGATATATCCCTGTACTGTTTTGGGATCTTCTGGTCTGTGTGGCATCTTTTCTGTTTTGGGGATCTCCTTGTCTAAAAAGCATGTCTTCTGGATTCCTGTGATCTTCAGACCTTGGAATGCCATATTGGTTTCTTGCACCTTCACCCAGAAACACTTTGTTCTTTGCTTCAGATCTTCCAGCCCCCGCTAATCTCCTGCAGTTTCTTTGGATCTGACCTTCGTCCTGGTCTTGATATTCTTGTCAGTTTGTTCTGTCGTTGTCATATTGCCAACCAGAACTGACTGACCATGTAATCTTCCTGATGCTTTATCTTCTTGTGATGCCTACATGATGACTCTACCTTATGGAGTTCATAACCTCTCTCTATAGAAGTGGATGGAGAGAGGCCACCTTCAGTCTCCACTTTAATGTGTTGTACAGTGGGTAGGTGGTCAGGGAACCTATTTATCTACGTGGGTGCGTGTCCTGGACATTTGTGACATATCCTACGCAGGGTGAGAATACCACTTTAATCTGTACCTCCGTTACTGATGCAGATTTCTTCAGGAGATTGATGTAAATGCTTCTTTACTCTGGAGAAAAGTCGAACACTTCAAGTTACATTTTGCATAATAGACCCTGGTGTCAGCCGGAGTGACATGTCAGCGCGGTGGAAATACCCAACGCTTCTCACTCATTCATTGCCAATAAAGGAACACGAAGAAACGTGAACTGTAAATACTGGATGGAGACAGTTCCCTAACGACAATCAAACAGAAGTAAACAGGCGGCCGGGAGTCCGCGAGGAGAGTCAGCTCCTGCATCCCGGCCGCTCACACTTTCCAGCAGGCACTTAAAGGACAGGTTCTTTCCATAGTCCACAGGGAGAAGCAGCCGATTTACTAAACAGTGTGACATCAGCTGTTTGCTCAGGGTCCGGTGACGTCTCTTTTATTACCTTCACTGCCACCGTGTTTGCTCCTGAAGACTTTCCAAGGAGTCCGCAAAGTATATAGACGGAAAACACAGAGCGCTGCAGGAGCGACGGGCAAGGCAGGGATGAGGAGAAGAGATGATTTCCTTTCTAAATTAGACCAGAAACCATTAGTCTGAGAAAAAAAATGACTAAAGGCAAATTAATGAAGCAAATCTGGAAAGAGAAGGTAAAAAAAATGCCATCGACACGTTTTGTGGCTTTGGTGCCTCAGCCTGAAACGCGTTGAATTCTGACTATATATATTTATGGTCCTCTCAGGGGCGGGAGAAGTCCCTGGTGCACAGGATACAGATACAGTAGATGTGGAATGGACCACCAGTGAGCCCCCAGCCTGACACACCCTGAGGTGGTCGGTGTAGGCGTAGCTGCCCATTGGCTGTCAGAAGGAATGTAATGGCAATGGCCGTATGTCATCTCCATTTCTGTATAATATACCTTTACATACTTGGTGAAAACCAATATGGCGGCATAGTTAAGCTCATGTAGGAGAAACATCCCCAAGTTCACATGTCAGGATGACACCGACGCCACTGCCGCCAGGTTTTAATGGATCACAAGGATCATAACACTCATCACACCACGCGTTTTGAGGCCTGGCCTCTTCTGTAGGGACATTAAAGCAATGAGGAGAAAGTCTGATTTCTATGTACGACGTCATCATCACCGGGAGCGACGCGTCCATGGCACTTTCACTTCTAGACTCAATGTATCACATAAACCATAGTGATAATAATCCACCAATAACATCAACGCAAACACCCGCAAAACTGACCTAAAAAATCAACCCCATGATAACCCTCCCTCGGCTGCACAATTTTGGCTTCAAACAGCTGCAATACAGGGTCGGCAATACACCAGCACAGACTCAGGCACCTCGCGGCCTCCCGAGCACCAGAACTGAGGTCTATGTCATCCAGGAGCTTGGGCAGAGTTTGGGTATAATTTACGCCAGAGGTGTAAACTATAATAAATGTGCTGTACCAGCTATGTCCAGCCCCGGATTCCCCACTCCCTGGTCCACATACTTATTTTTGCAAAAGTGTCAAGCAGGGCACACATTTTTGTTCAAGCAGTGCATGTGCCACAATTTGCAACTTTCCTGCCACAGTTTTCCGCATCCGCTCTTTGAGCAATGCAGCCGTGCGGGCGTCCTCTCAGGGAAAGTCTGTTGCCATGTAGACTCCCCCGATGACAGGGCAGAGCGCTGATTAATAACTCTTCTAGGTCATAAAGAGAACTGTGCAGCAGAACAGCAATAGCTGCACAGTACTCGCTATCCCCTCCCTCATCTCTATGATCACCGCAGGGAGGAAACAGGGAGCTAAACTATCAATGCTCCTTCTACAGACCATGGATGGTGGTGGGGCAGAGGGAACAGTCTGTGCAGGGCATGAGGAGCAGTTTTTGTGCAAGAGAGTCTTTGAGACAGTGGGGGAACATGGGGAGCATTCTGGGCTTTAGAGGTGGGCAAGGAGAGCAGTCTGTGTAAGAAAGGGGGACCTTAAGTAGCAGTGTGTGAATAAAGTGTCTGCCATAAGCCACCGGAGTTATGGACATTCATTGCCCATGTCACCTGGGGAAAGCAGACATTAACCCATTCACTAGTCCACCTGGGCAGTGGATATTAAAGGGAGTCCGTCAGCAGTTTTCACCATGCTGACCGCACTAGGTAGGGGCTGGGTAGAGAGTAACAACCTTTCTGCAGTTTTTACTACCAGGAGTAGTGTGAATATGAACTTTTATGTTGCCAGATTCTGTTTCTTATGTGCCTAGGGGGCGGAGCTTCACTTTGATCTGCTTTCTACTGCTTCACAGCCCCTCCCTCTGCTCTGAGTGACAGCAGCAGCATCCAACCAGGAGAACACTACAGCTGTCCCTCAGAGCAGAAGGAAGGGGCTATGAAGAAGTAGAGTGCACTTCACAGTGAAGCCCTGCCCCCTGGGCACTTAAGAAGTGGAATCTGGCAGAAGAAACATTCATATTCACTCTTCTCCTGATAAAAAGAATTGCAGGAAAGATCATGTCTGACCTGCTCTCCGCAGCCTCTACCTAGGGCTGATTGCAGTTTAGCATGCTCAAACCTGCTGACGGACTCCAGTTATTACTCCACAATCGCCCTGGAGCTCAGAGAGGTTTCCATTAACCCTTTAACTATCCCAGCTAATTCTGCCAAATTATTTGTCAGTGTTGGCACTGTTTTGGATTGTACAATTTAGAGATAATGACGTCCAGGCAAGACCCCACGTCCCCGCTCATTAGGAAGAGAATGAACATCGGCCATTGTGCCCTACATAACCCTGTAACTGGAGCGTGCCCGGGGCCCGCGGCGACAGCAGGTGGTTTGTACATCTCAGCAAGGAAGGTGAAAGGTTAAATACATAGAAGTGGTCCCAGCAGAGGAGAGGCCTCAGGAATGAGCCGCCACATATGGCACATTAGAAGCTGAAAACCAGATGGAGGTCAGGGTACCCCCCCCCCACCCATGATGAGGGTCCTACAGGTGAGGGACATCTTCACTGAGCTGCAGGGCTCTCCACACGTCTCATTATAATTCGCTCATCTGACTCCAGAGCAGTAACTCAAAGTGTCCCCGCAGTGTGACATACAGAGGTATCAGGGAGGCACCATAGATAGTATAGGTAGGTAGCCGTGCACCCACCTGTGCATGTCATTAAGCAGGGACAGAGGTGGAATCTGCAACCTTCATAAGAACACTGGTTACTGCTTTTTTTACATTGTTCTGTAGTACAATATGTCAGTCTTCACTGCAATTCTAACATTTTATTCATGAAGCACAGGATGTACAAGTGAGTGATGCAGAGCTGAGAATTGTGGGAGGCCTCGGTGACTATACCTGGTGATATAATATCTGCTGCTGCGTCTGTGGAGCCTCCTGGAATCTTCTTGCTTTCTCCTTTTCTTCTCCACAATCCTAACTTTAAAGTAAATTTCCTTTCAGACGGGAAAATGCTGGAAAAGCCTGGTGACCTGTGAGCTGAAGTCCAGATGTGGGGATCATGGGGTCAATCATGAGGGCCTCAGGAATGAGCAGGTGTATGGTCACCACCATCAAAGCAGAACCATAACTCACGGCAGATGATGAGGGAAGATGAAGGAGATAATAACCCCCCAGATTCCTTCCCTCACGGATGCAGGTTTTTTGCTGAGATGTGATAAACCTGGTTGGAAAAAAAAATTCTAGTCGAATTTGTATTTGTGAGAAAGGACAGAAGATTCCAGGAAGCGGCATTAATTGTCTATTTATATGAGGAGGACCCCAACCTAAGGCACGTGGGCAGGGGCGTAGCTATAGTAGAAGCAGGGGAAGCGGCTGCTTTGGGGCCCTAACCCAGAAGGGGCCCATCCAGGAGGAGGACGACTAAAAGATTTTGTCAGGGCCCCCTCAACAGTATTACAAAATTAAATGATATAGACAGTGTAGAAAACGGATGGAACAGCTGCGGCCTGGTCTGAGAGAGCGATCTTTACTAGCCACAGGAATGGGGGCGGCATAAAAGGAAGGGGTCGCTAAAAAATTACTGGGGGGCCCCATTCAAAAATGTGCTGTGGGGCTCAGTCATTTCTAGCTACGCCACTGCATGTGGGTCAAAAGTCGTTCGTGGGTCCCCCTTCATTACACCCCAAAAGAAATACAAACCCTAGACCCTAAAAAGACAGGACCTCTAAAATAAATACAGACCCCTAATATAAATAAATACTTCAGACCAGATCTGACCTCTAAAATAAAGACCCCAGACCAGAACCCTAAAATTAATACAGACCCCAAACCAGACTTTAAAAATAAATACAGACCCCAGACCACACCCCTGATATAAATACATAACCTAGACCAGACCCCTAAAATAAATACAGACCCCAAACCAGACCATAAAATAAATACAGCCCCCAGACCATACCCTTAAAATAAATACAGACCCTCTGATATAAATACAAACTCCAGAGCAGACCCCAAGATCAGACCCTAAACTAATCACAGACCCCAGATAAGACCCTTAAAATAAATACAGACCCCCAGACTAGACTCCTAAAATAAATACAGACCCCAGGCCACACCCCTGATATAAATACATACTCCAGACTAGACCCTAAAATAAATACAGACCCCAGACCAGACCCCTAAAATAAATACAAATCCCAGACCAGACCCCTAAAATAAATACGGACCCCAGACCAGACCGCGAAAATAAATACAGACCCTAGGACCCCTAAAAATAAATACAGACCGCAAACCAAACCCCTAGAATAAATACAGACCCCAGACCAGACCCCTAAAATAAATACAAACCCCAGACCAGACCCCTTAAATAAATACAGACCCCCAGATCAGACCCGGAAAATATATACAGACCCTAGGCAAGACCCCTAAAATAAATACAGACCCCCAGACTATACCCCTTACAATAAATACAGACCCCAGACCAGACCCCTAAAATAAATACAGACCCCAAACCAGACCCCTAAAATAAATAACAGACCCCAAACCAGACTTTAAAAATAAATACAGACCCCAGACCACACCCCTGATATAAATACATAACCTAGACCAGACCCCCAAAATAAATAGAGACCCCAGACCAGACCCCTAAAATAAATACAGACCCCAAACCAGACCATAAAATAAATACAGCCCCCCAGACCATACCCTTAAAATAAATACAGACCCCAGACCAGACCCCCTGATATAAATACAAACTCCAGAGCAGACCCCAAGATCAGACCCTAAACTAAACACAGACCCCAGATAAGACCCTTAAAATAAATTCAGACCCCTGACTAGACTCCTAAAATAAATACAGACCCCAGGCCACACCCCTGATATAAATACATACTCCAGACCAGACCCTAAAATAAATACAGACCCCAGACCAGACCCTAAAATAAATACAAACCCCAAAACAGACCCCTAAAATAAATACGGACCCCAGACCAGACCGCGAAAATAAATACAGACCCTAGGACCCCTAAAAATAAATACAGAACGCAAACCAAACCCCTAGAATAAATACAGACCCCAGACCAGACCCCTAAAATAAATACAAACCCCAGACCAGACCCCTTAAATAAATACAGACCCCCAGATCAGACCCGGAAAATATATACAGACCCTAGGCAAGACCCCTAAAATATATACAGACCCCCAGACCATACCCCTTACAATAAATACAGACCCCAGACCAGACCCCTAAAATAAATACAGACCCCAAACCAGACTCTGCAGATGCCGCCTCTCGTTCTTCTTGCAGTCCTCTTCACTCTTAGCGTTGCCACAAACAATGCTCTGGTCCTGGTATCGGGATGTTATTTGTGATGGTGCCATGGAGTGAAGAGAATGGCTGGAGGGAGGTGTAGTTGGCCAGCTAAGACCTGTCCTAGGTTGCTAATATGGCTTATATGTTTATACAGCCAGACCTGCCAATAACCTTAATACAGTTCCTATGTTTGTGTGTTAAAGACAAAAGCAGAGTTACGGTATTTACAGTGACTTCATGTTTGGATGTCATATAACTGTTATATATTGTGTTCACAGAATCAGACTAGATAATATGCCTTTAAGATTCATTATATAATGTAAGGTAAGCTCAATGACACAGCAGAAACAACAGAAAGCATAGAGTTAAACTGTTGTTGCTGGGCAGGAGTCTAGACCAATCAAAGGCAGCCTCACACAGCCCAGGAGTTTTGACCAATCACAGCCAGCCTTACACACAGCTTGTGCGGAAAATTCTCCTAGCAGGAGCTGCTGGAATTATTATTCACCAGAGAGAGAAGCTGAAGAGACATTCACTCCACTAAGAGCTGTGTTTTATGGAAGCAGAGAGGCCAAAATAGTTCCACCAATTGCAAATTCAATTGCAAACTACAAAGTTCACAATCCAAATTCCATATTGCAATCCAAATTGCATACAACCATACCAGATCATACTCAACCAATCTGCAAATAGTTACTGCTAACTGCATACAGCAAATTGCAACCAAATTCAGCAAGTGAACTATCAGTTAGACCTCAGATACACCTCTCAGAGAGATCATAAAGTGCTTAAATAACTAAGTGAGAGTACAAATACTGAAGAGAGAAATATATCCACCATTTTATGTTGAATGACAAGATTGAACAGTTGAACCACCATCTTATGCATACCGCCATCTTGTGATATCTTTTCAACACGTGTCATGTACATGGACTATCTGCTGCGGAGGCGGCAGTGTTCTATATGAAGAAAAGTTGAAGTTAATAAAGAAGTTATTTCAAGAATTTGGTGTGCTCTTTAGGGTACTTTCACACTAGCGGTTTTCTTTTCCTGTATTGAGTTCCGTCCTAGGGGCTCAACATCGGAAAAGAACTGATCAGTTTTATCCCCATGCATTCTGAATGGAGAGAAATCCATTCAGGATGCATCAGGACGTCTTCAGTTCAGTCTTTTTGCCTTTTCAGGATGGAGATAATACCGCAACATGCTGCAGTTTTATCTCCGTCCAAAATTCCGGAACACTTGCCGGAATGCCGGATCCAGCATTTTTTCCCATTGACATGCATTAATGCCGGATCCGGCCCCGAGTGTTCCAGCAAAACGGATCCGGCATTGCGGTCTGCGCATGCTTAGACCGCAAAAAATATGAAAAAGTTAATGCTGGATCCTTTTTTTCCGGATGACACCGGAGAGACGGATCCGGCATTTCAATGAATTTGTCATACAGATCAGGATCCTGATCCGTATGACAAATGCCATCAGTTTGCATGCGTTTTGGACGGATCCAGTAGGCAGTTCCGGCGACAGAACTGTCTGCCGGAATCCTCTGTCGCAAGTGTGAAAGTATCCTTAAACCTACTGCTTCCATAGAATGGCGCTAGAGGAATTACAGAGTAACAGACAGTCTGGTTAGACTGAAAGTCAGAGATATCAGAATTCTTCTAATGCCACAGCGCAAAAGGCACTTCATAGTGCTGCACCTGCCCCAGGAGGACCAGGGCTGAGTATACAGGACCAGGGCTGAGTATACAGGACCTAGGCTGAGTATACAGGACCTGGGCTGAGTATACAGGACCATGGCTGAGTATACAGGACCTGGGCTGAGTATGCAGGACCTGGGCTGAGTATGCAGGACCTGGGCTGAGTATACAGGACCAGGGCTGAGTATACAGGACCAGGGCTGGGTATACAGGACCAGGGCTGAGTATACAGGACCAGGGCTGAGTATACAGGACCAGGGCTGAGTATACAGGACCTAGGCTGAGTATACAGGACCTGGGCTGAGTATGCAGGACCTGGGCTGAGTATACAGGACCAGGGCTGAGTATACAGGACCAGGGCTGCGTATACAGGACCAGGGCTGAGTATACAGGACCAGGGCTGAGTATACAGGACCAGGGTTGAGTATACAGGACCTAGGCTGAGTATACAGGACCAGGGCTGAGTATACAGGACCATGGCTGAGTATACAGGACCTAGGCTGAGTATGCAGGACCTGGACTGAGTATGCAGGACCTGGGCTGAGTATACAGGAGCAGGGCTGAGTATACAGGACCAGGGCTGGGTATACAGGACCAGGGCTGAGTATACAGGACCAGGGCTGAGTATACAGGACCAGGGCTGAGTATACAGGACCAGGGCTGAGTATGCAGGACCTGGGCTGAGTATACAGGACCAGGGCTGAGTATACAGGACCAGGGCTGAGTATACAGGACCAGGGCTGAGTATACAGGACCATGGCTGAGTATACAGGACCTAGGCTGAGTATATAGGACCTGGGCTGAGTATGCAGGACCAGGGCTGAGTATACAGGACCGGGGCTGAGTATACAGGACCAGGGCTGAGTATACAGGACCAGGGCTGAGTATACAGGACCAGGGCTGAGTATACAGGACCAGGGCTGAGTATACAGGACAAGGGCTGAGTATACAGGACCAGGGCTGAGTATACAGGACCAGGGCTGAGTATACAGGACCAGGGCTGAGTATACAGGACCTGGGCTGAGTATGCAGGACCTGGGCTGAGTATACAGGACCAGGGCTGAGTATACAGGACCAGGGCTGAGTATACAGGACCAGGGCTCTGTCTTCCATCAAGTTGTTGAATACTAATTCCATACTTCATACAGGGTGATGGGGGTTACAGCCAAGTTACGGCAGGGAGATGGTGGGGTAAAGGCAGGGTGATTCCATGTTGATATCAAGATGATGGGGTGACTTCAGGGTGATGGAGGAGCAGCAGCAGCAGATTAATGGTAAGGTGATGGCTCACTCGAGCTGTGGAGCGATGGTGATGATTTGATGCAGATCACCTCATATATTAGTCAATACATCAAGAACTTTCTAGGAATGAGCTTCAGCTTTATACCTGCAACCACCCACCTACACCTGTTGCCATGGACAAAAGGCAAAAACAAGACAGGAGATCTAGCCTCAATCATCTCCATAGTACTCAATATCATCTAAGCTGCCATCATCATCATAATAGCTTTACCTCTATTGTAATGTCCATCACGTCCATAATCATCATCAACACCACCACTATCATTATGACCATCATCTCCACCACCATTATCTCCACCACCATTATTACCACCATCATCTCCACCACCTCTATAATCTCTACAACCACGATCTTGTCCAGCACCAGCCTCGTCATTGCCATCCTCTAATATCATCTCCACCACAATCATCATCTCATGCACTAATATCATGACCCCAAAATCAATATTATAACGCCAACATCATCACTATATTCTCCACCACATTCATCATCACCACCATTATTATTATTACCCCCACCAACATCCTCTTCTAAACATTTATCATCACTACCATCTTCATCATTATCATTGCCACCATCATCACCATGACCACCACGACTACTATCATCCCACCAGCCTCATCACCATCATCACCACCATTACAATCACCCCACCATCCTCTTCACTACCACCTTTATCATCACTACCACCAACAATATCTGCATTGACCCCCTGAGGTGGCGGGGTAGAGGACAACAGTGGTAGTGGCCCTAATGAAGTGTACCCATTACATAAAGTATCACCCCCACCATCCTCTTTACCACCATTATCATCACCACCTCTGCCATCATCACCTATTACTATTACCCCTACCATCCTCTTCACCACTTTTACCATCACTACCACAACCATTACAATCACCCCCACCATCCTCTTTATTATCACTACCACCACCCCCATCATCTATAGACAACTTCAGCTTCTGATAATAGGAGTGGAGTCTATGATTTGGGGGGATGTTCTAGCGGGACTGAACCATGGGACTGGGGTCAGGCTGCTTAATATTCTCTGAGACTGGTCTAGTTCCTTGGCTCTTGGTGGGAAAGCTTCCTTCCTTTCACAGATAAAACACGTCGAGGATTTTCTGCCGCGCTCAGCAGAAGCCTCAGTCACCGGCGACGGAGTCATCTCATTCTGTTCTTATTCTGCAGCCCATCTAGTTTAGGAAATGAAATAAATTCCTCATTTTTACAGCATGTGTTCCTGCTGCACCCACATCCTCTGCGGGAACAGCTGTCCAAACGCTGTGGATCACGACTACTGCGGCTTTGCGACTCTCATTAGCAGCTTTTTAAGGGTCTGACGGGGACAGCTACAGAGGGTCTGAAATTTCCCGTTAAAGCAATGTCAGGAAGAGCAACATCAGGTCAGATGGGGAACAGCGTGGGTCATGGAGAAGACACTCCACCGGGAGGATGGCGCGCGCCACCACGAGGGGCAGCTCACCCAATGCTGTAATCTGGAAGAGATGATGAAGTCATTCTCCAGGCTCCTCCTCCTTCATCAAAGCTCCTCCCCTCAGTCTACAAGCAGTGGTTTCCTCACTGGTGGTTTAGTCACTTGAAGTTATAATATTCTGTCCTTGTGTTATGGAAATCATCTCTCCCTCTACCGACTTTCTGCTGGGCTTGTGCTTACGGAGAGCAGCCAATCTGAAGAAGATCTGCAGAGCTCAACATCAGCAGGAGCCTCTGGGAAGTGGTAGATTACAGACATTAAACTCAATGGAGAATTGTAGTTACACATACCGTAGCTCAGGGTCATACATGATGGAGAGGCAGAGCATCCTACTGGAGAAGAGGGACATCTCAGGAGCCACCAGACAATGCAGAGAAGCTTGAGTCACTCATCAATTTCCTTACCTTCCACATTATGGGCAAAAGCTGCCAGCTGCCTTGTTTAATGTATATAGTTTAGGCCGATATATAACAGGTTGTATGAAACCACGTGCATGCAGGATGTAACCTTAATCGGTGGTGGTGGATAGCACGAGCAATGGGACAAGCAACTTCTTATTGACCAAGGTTTTCCCAGTTTTCTCAGATTTGGTTATATTCACACCTTCAGATGGACCCAACTCAGTGTAAGACTGTGTGGAGGGTGGGGAACCGAGGATCTTGCTTGCCAGGGGTAAAGTCAAGGTGACTCATATTATTGAGTAGATGAGGCTTTTGTCCACACTCTGATCCACAAGTCTTTTAGATGCAGACTTTATTTTCAAATTTTTTATAGTTGAAGTTGGGCATGAACATTAAAATGTCCATGTTGTCTGGTAGACCGCCCTTAATATTGCCCATCAGGGCAAACAGAGTTTTGACAAGTTGGATTCAAACTCATCTGATATATTTGCTTCCTCCAAGATAAACATCTTCTGAGGTGTCTGGTGGCCACAAATCCCACTCCAGCCATAGAATTCACCTGTCCTGTAGACCATGTGCATGGTGTAGTGCTGGGAGAATATCCACACATTGGTAGTCAGGATCAGAGTACAAAGAGCCTTCCACTACAACCACCAAATGTCAATCATTTCAATGGGTTCACCCAGTTATCACCAATGATGGCCATACTGAGGAATGGTTCACATACTGTCACCGTGTGGATCAATGTGCTCACCTCTAAGGACATGAAGCACAAAATTTCCTCTTCTGTTTTTAACCATGGAGACGTGGCTCATTCGTCTGAACGCTCACATGGCTTCTTGTCATACAGCAGCAGAGTCTCGCCAGGCCTCTCCTAAACCCATCATCTGGAGATAAGGAGCACTCAGTGCCTGTGGCTGACGGCCGAGTGATGACATGGCTGTTGGGAATATCTGAATTGGTCTCAAGCACATGGTTTATAATTGTAGATAGAGCTGCGGGAACAGGATTTCAGGCAGGAATAATAACATGGGGTGAAACATCTAACGAAAGACAGAGGAAGATTGTAACAGAAGAGGTCAACAGTCGGAACGAGTCATGAAGGCGCAAATCAGGGGCATTGCTAGGGTCTCAAAAGATCCGGGGCCCAAGCCAATGTATATGTCCTAATTCTCTAAATCGAACCGCCGCCTCCTTTCTCTGCACCCTCTAGCACTAAAGACATTTTCCTGTACTCGCTATACAGCAGCAGGTACCGCTCACATCCGGTGCCTCCAGGTGACGTCTCCTCCGATGTAGATCTTCTCTGTCATCATCTTCTCCATTCTGTCCGGACACTTCTCTCAGCCGCCTCGTCTCTGCAGAGTGTGACACACGGACATCTCAGCTTCTATTATCATCCCCCAACCTGGAGTCCACAGTGTTATCCTGCTGCTCGCTGTGCCCCCCAATACCCCCAAATACTATCCTGAAGAAATATCAGTGCCCCCTATAGTAATAGTGATCCTCATAATCCCACCAATAGTAATTCCCTTCTATAATGCCCTCATTAGTAATACTGCCCCCTACTGGACCCAACAGTGATAATGCTCCCCAAGAGTGCCCCCATTAGTAGAAGAGCCCTCCAGTAATAATGATGTCCTCACAGAGCCCCCAGTAGTAATAAGGCCCCCTATTGTCCCCCCAGTGGTAATAAAGCCCCCTACAGACCCCTCAGTAGTAATAAGGCCCCCATAGTGCTCTCAGTAGAAATAAGGCGGCTGTATAGGTCCCTCCTATAGACCCCCCGGCAGTAATAAGAACGCCTAGAATGCCTCTATAGTTCCTCCAGTATTTATAGCACCCCCTACTGTTATAATACTCGCCCTCAAGTGCCCCCAGTATTTATAGTGCCCCCTGTAGTTATATTCCTCACTTTAGCAGCCTTAGAAATTATAATTCCTCAGCCCCTCCACCATACAGTCCCATGTAAATAACATTATTTCCCTCCACCGTAGAGTCCCATGTAAATAACATCATACCATCTCTCCTGCCCCCTTCAAAATACAGTCCCATGTAAATAACATCACCCCCTCCCCAGCCACCTACAACATACAGTCCCATGTAAATAACACCCTGCCCCAGCCATCTCCAACATGCAGTCCCATATAAATAACATCACCCCCTCAACATTCAGTCCCATGTAAATAACATCCCTCCCTTCAGCCCTAACATACAGTCCCAGTTAAGTAACCACAACTCCCAGCATTGCTCTGCCTCTCCCTTCACTTCCCTCTCCTCATGTACAGACATCACCACAGGACTTGTCCTCCTCACCGCTGAGCGCCGTCCTCTCCTGCACTGGTCACATGATGGTGACATCATCGCAGGTCCTTCTCAGCCGCTGCCTTTAGTACTGATCACAGGACTGATGTTATCACTAGGGATGAGTGAATCCACTCCGAAGTTGATTCGCATAAAACTTTGTTCTAATACTGTACGAAGGAGGAGCTCCGTACAGTATTAGAATGTATTGGCTCCGATGAGCTGACGTTATTACTTTCCGAAGTCTAACTTCATAAATTAAAATAAATTTGTACTGTAAAAAAAACATCTCCCGAACTCGGGTTCAGTTCGGCTCCTGCTCCGTACAGTATTGGAACGAAGTTTTATAAGAATCGACTCCGGATGTTTCATCCAAAGTCGGTTTTCTCATCCCTCGTCATCACAGGTCCTTCGGCTCTTCCAGTGCATTAGATGCAATTGTATTGCCGTCCTGAGGACTTACAGTTGCATCTATCTGGCAGGCAGGACATTCGGGGCCCGAGACAACACATCAGGGGCCCAGGCCAAGAAGGTTTTAACCTAGCAACGCCCCTGGCACAACGTATGATTGGGAGATTCTTTAAAGGGGTTTTCCAGGAAAAGATATTTATGACATTTCCAGATCTGCGGGGGTGTGACACCTGGGACACCCACAAATCAGCTGTTAGAAGAGGCTGTGAGCGCTGCAGGCTCTTCCTAGGCCAATGTCACGTGGCCTAGATGCAGCTCAGTCCCATTCAAGTCAATGGAGCTGAGCTGCAATACCAAGCACGGCCACTACACAATGTACGGCGCTGTCCTGTACGGTGAGAGCAGCGGCACATAAAACAGCTGATCGGTGGCGGTGCCAGGACCCCCCCTGATGTGATTGAGATAGCCTATAAGTCATTTAATATAATACTATCACTCCTATTATCCACATTTCATTTGAACCTGTATCACTGGTGGCTTCACATGATTCTCCGTTAACCTCTCCCCAATTACATTCTTCTGATGACTTGTGCCGGTTCTGTAAGTCTGAACCAAGTGAAGATCACCCAGCAGTACTTGTGTCCCTCATGAGGTCCTCCTGGTAACACCCCATGACCGCAACCCACAGACAGGGCAGTGTACTCTAGTAGACGGGAATGGGAAACGAAGGCACATGTGTCATTGTCACGTTTCCTATATTTACGTCTATTGGAGGGCGTTACGTCATTTCCAGTCATACGATCTGCCTGTAGCTAGGATCTGACGGTCACAACTCTTACCAGATACCTACACACTGCGTCAGTAAAGTCATCATACGACACAAGCACAGTGACGCCTTCGGTTCCCTAATCTCATTGATACAACGACGCAGAGTTCAGCCGCCATGTCTTCCGCTAAGGATGAAAACGCTACAACTTCCAACAAAAAGTAGGAAAAAAATAAATAAATCACCAGTGATCATAAACTCCAACGATCATCCATTTTATTTTACTACTGATCTACAATATGGAGTCTCGGCAGCAGCAATGAGAGCGGCCTTGTCTCCAGGCACTTAATGGGGTCCTTCTCTCCCAGCAGGAAGTCACAGCATTATTACAAGCGCAGTAAAACTTTTACTTTTGTGGGATTATTTTGGACTAAGGATTCCCCCTCTATGACTGAATTAAGATTTTTGTGACTTCAGTTGTGGATAGCAAAAAACAAACAAAAAAAAACAGAAGACAACACTCAAAAAAGGCAATAAAAGTTTAAAAGGCTTATTTTGTTGTTGGGACCAGGTCCTGATGGGCAGCCTGGTTGTGCCTGCACAGTGGGGTGGTATAATACTGCAATTAGCATCGATTCTCCTAGATTCACATTTGCAGCTTTTTTGGAGGATTCCTTCATCTCCAGCAATCATCCCAGTAACTACGCGCAGCCTGCTCCCCGCTGACCCCGAGCTGAATGCATCCTTACGTCTAGTTGGAGGTCACAAACCTTCCTGATTTGTTCGGATGCAGTTTCAGGCACACATGGGAAGGGACTGCACCGTCCAAGAGCAGAGGAGCAGCTATGTAACACAATCCATAGAAGACGCCAAAACCAGACCTATCTGGAGAATCATTGACTCTGACCATGATGAATGAGTCTTCTCAAAGACGTGGACAGGCTGAGGAATGTCTGACGTGTAATTGTGTCACAGGAGACAAGATCTGATTAGTCCCAAAGCCGAAGTAGGACGTCTATAGGGGACCCAGCAATTGTAGGCATCTGCACCCACTCAATGACCCCTTAACATGGAGCAGGCAAACAGCTGGGACCACCCTCTGTCAGTGAACCCTTCCAGAAAAGAGAATAGTTAGACAAGTCCCTTGCCAGACTCCTCTGTTGGCTGCTTATTCCCTTGAGATGAAAAGCATTCCTCCTTCCCATGACATCTGCATTTGGGGGACACTTGGGAGACCCCTATATACACTCACCTAAAGAATTATTAGGAACACCTGTTCTATTTCTCATTGATGCGATTATCTAGTCAACCAATCACATGGCAGTGGCTTCGATGCATGTAGGGTTGTGGTCCTGGTCAAGACAATCTCCTGAACTCCAAACTGAAGGTCAGAATGGGAAAGAAAGGGGATTTAAGCAATTTTGAGCGTGGCCTGGCTGTTGGTGCCAGACGGGCCGGTCTGAGTATTTCACAATCTGCTCAGTTACTGGGATTTTCACGCACAACCATTTCTAGGGTTTACAAAGAATGGTGTGAAAAGGGAAAACATCCAGTATGCGGCCGTCCTGTGGGCGAGAAGGCCTTGTTGATGCTAGAGGTCAGAGGAGAATGGGCCGACTGATTCAAGCGTATAGAAGAGCAACGTTGACTGTAATAACCACTCGTTACACCCGAGGTCTGCAGCAAAGCATTTGTGAAGCCACAACACGCACAACCTTGAGGCGGATGGGCAACAACAGCAGAAGACCCCACCGGGTACCACTCATCTCCACTACAAATAGGAAAAAGAAGCTACAATTTGCACGAGCTCACCAAAACTGGACTGTTGAAGACTGGAAAAATGTTGCCTGGTCTGATGAGTCTCGATTTCTGTTGAGACATCCAAACGGTAGAGTCTGAATTTGGCGTAAACAGAATGAGAACATGTATCCATCATGCCTTGTTACCACTGTGCAGGCTGGTGGTGGTGGTGTAATGGTGTGGGGGATGTTTTCTGGGCACACTTTAGGCCCCTTAGTGCCAATTGGCCATCGTTTAAATGCCACGGGCTACCTGAGCATTGTTTCTGACCATGTCCATCCCTTCATGACCACCATGTACCCATCCTCTGATGGCTACTTCCAGTAGGATAATGCACCATGTCACAAAGCTCCAATCATTTCAAATTGGTTTCTTGAACATGACAATAAGTTCACTGTACTAAGATGGCCCCACAGTCACCAGATCTCAACCCAATAGAGCATCTTTGGGATGTGGTGGAACGGGAGCTTCGTGCCCTGGATGTGCATCCCTCAAATCTCCATCAACTGCAAGATGCTATCCTATCAATATGGGCCAACATTTCTAAAGAATGCTATCAGCACCTTGTGGGATCAATGCCACGTAGAATTAAGGCAGTTCTGAAGGCAAAAGGGGGTCCAACACTGTATTAGTATGGGGTTCCTAATAATTCATTAGGTGAGTGTATGTTAGATGGTTGACCCAACCATCAGCCCATCTCTACAATCCCCCCCCCCAATCAGCTGATAAGATCTTTTATGCAGACACCAAAAATAATTGTTTTTTGGCAACACATCTGAACAGTCACTCGCCCCACATGCAGGTTTCCTCCCACTGTGTAAAGGCCCTTTAAGTGTCCTCCACCGTTTCAGATGAGCACAAAGGCACTCCTCGAGTCCTCAACACCGAAACTGCAACACTAAGAAGGAGGAGTCCTGGAAGGAAGGAAATCACAGGATGGATAGGCATGTCAATGATATGGAAATGATAAAAAAATGAGAAAATAATAATATACTGACTATATCGTGATGTTTTGAATGAGCGCCGTGTGTAGAAATCCACGCTCGTCTATGCTTTGGCAGCTATCAATTAGGTTATTAATGGTTAGCCATGCTGAATGCTCTTGGGCACGCAAATCATCAAGATTCACTGCTGGCATCAACCTTTGTAATTGCCGACCAACGATGTCCCAGATGTCCTCAATGGGAGACACTGCAGGTCATGGCAGCACGGTTAGGCCACTTAGGCTGCTCACAGTAGCACGAGCATCATGTGGTCTGGAGTTGTTCTGTTTACAAAAAATGGCTCCTGGCAGTGGCGTAGCGTGGGTTGCCAGCACCCGGGGCAAGACAAGTATTGCCTCCCCCCAACCTGTGGCCACGCCCCTTTTTTTACAGATAATGTAGTAGATGTCACCTGCAGTCCTATGTAACACCACAGATAACAGAGTGATAACTCTCTGAGTACAGATTATGTAGTACACGCACAGTGTGACCTGAAGTCTGGGGCCGGGCTGTGGCAGGATGGGCCAAATTGTATATCCACCCTCCCATCACTACAGAACATCCAGGGTAATACAGCGCCCCATACCTCTTACATCCAGGGTAATACAGCGCCTCATACCTCTTACATCCAGGGTAATACAGCGCCTCATACCTCTTACATCCAGGGTAATACAGCGCCTCATACCTCTTACATCCAGGGTAATACAGCGCCTCATACCTCTTACATCCTGAGTAATACAGCGCCCCATACCTCTTACATACAGGGTAATACAGCTCCTCATACCTCTTACATCCAGGGTAATACAGCGCCCCGTACCTCTTACATCCAGGGTAATACAGCGCCTCATACCTCTTACATCCAGGGTAATACAGCGCCTCATACCTCTTACATCCAGGGTAATACAGCGCCCCATACCTCTTACATCCAGGGTAATACAGCGCCCCATACCTCTTACATCCAGGGTAATACAGCGCCTCATACCTCTTACATCCAGGGTAATACAGCGCCTCATACCTCTTACATACAGGGTAATACAGCGCCTCATACCTCTTACATACAGGGTAATACAGCGCCTCATACCTCTTACATCCAGGGTAATACAGCGCCTCATACCTCTTACATACAGGGTAATACAGCGCCTCATACCTCTTACATCCAGGGTAATACAGCGCCTCATACCTCTTACATCCAGGGTAATACAGCGCCTCATACCTCTTACATCCTGAGTAATACAGCGCCCCCTACCTCTTACATCCAGGGTAATACAACGCCTCATACCTCTTACATCCAGGGTAATACAGCGCCTCATACCTCTTACATCCAGGGTAATACAGCGCCTCATACCTCTTACATTCAGGGTAATACAGCACCCCATACCTCTTACATACAGGGTAATACAGCGCCTCATACCTCTTACATCCAGGGTAATACAGCGCCTCATACCTCTTACATCCAGGGTAATACAGCGCCTCATACCTCTTACATCCAGGGTAATACAGCGCCTCATACCTCTTACATCCAGGGTAATACAGCGCCTCATACCTCTTACATCCAGGGTAATACAGCGCCTCATACCTCTTACATCCAGGGTAATACAGCGCCTCATACCTCTTACATCCAGGGTAATACAGCGCCCCATACCTCTTACATCCAGGGTAATACAGCGCCCCATACCTCTTACATCCTGAGTAATACAGCGCCTCATACCTCTTACATCCAGGGTAATACAGCGCCTCATACCTCTTACATCCAGGGTAATACAGCGCCTCATACCTCTAACATCCAGGGTAATACAGCGCCTCATACCTCTTACATCCAGGGTAATACAGCCCCCCATACCTCTTACATCCAGGGTAATACAGCGCCCATACCTCTTACATCCGGGTAATACAGCGCCCATCTCTTACATCCCGGGTAATACAGCGCCTCATACTCTACATCCTGAGTAATACAGCGCCCCATACCTCTTACATACAGGGTAATACAGCTCCTCATACCTCTTACATCCAGGGTAATACAGCGCCCCAGTACCTCTTACATCCAGGGTAATACAGCGCCTCATACCTCTTACATCCAGGGTAATACAGCGCCTCATACTCTTACATCCGGGTAATACAGCGCCCCATACCTCTTACATCCAGGGTCATACAGCGCCCATACCTCTTACATCCAGGGTAATACAGCGCCTCATACCTCTTACATACAGAGTAATACAGCGCCTCATACCTCTTACATACAGGGTAATACAGCGCCTCATACCTCTTACATACAGAGTAATACAGCGCCTCATACCTCTTACATCCAGGGTAATACAGCGCCCTTATACCTCTTACATACAGAGTAATACAGCGCCTCATACCTCTTACATCCTGAGGGTAATACAGCGCCTCCCTACCTCTTACATCCTGGTAATACAGCGCCTCATACCTCTTACATCCAGGGTAATACAGCGCCTCATACCTCTTACATCCAGGGTAATACAGCGCCTCATACCTCTTACATCCAGGTAATACAGCCCAAAAAGCACCCCATACCTCTTACATACAGGGTAATACAGCGCCTCATACCTCTTACATCCAGGGTAATACAGAGCCTCATACCTCTTACATCCAGGGTAATACAGCGCCTCATACCTCTTACATCCAGGTAATACAGCGCCTCATACCTCTTACATCCAGGGTAATACAGCGCCTCATACCTCTTACATCCAGGGTACTACAGCGCCTCATACCTCTTACATCCAGGGTAATACAGCGCCTCATACCTCTTACATCCAGGGTAATACAGCGCCCCATACCTCTTACATCCAGGGTAATACAGCGCCCATACCTCTTACATCCAGTAATACAGCGCCTCATACCTCTTACATCCAGGGTAATACAGCGCCTCATACCTCTTACATCCAGGGTAATACAGCGCCTCATACCTCTACATCCAGGGTAATACAGCGCCTCATACCTCTTACATCCAGGGTAATACAGCCCCATACCTCTTACATCCAGGGTAATACAGCGCCCCATACCTCTTACATCCAGTAATACAGCGCCTCATACCTCTTACATCCAGGGTAATACAGCGCCTCATACCTCTTACATCCAGGGTAATACAGCGCCTCATACCTCTTACATCCAGGGTAATACAGCGCCTCATCCTCTTACATCCAGGGTAATACAGCGCCTCATACCTCTTACATCCAGGGTAATACAGCGCCTCATACCTCTTACATCCAGGGTAATACAGCGCCTCATACCCTTACATCCAGGGTAATACAGCGCCATCATACCTCTTACATCCAGGTGTAATACAGCACCCTATACTTACATCCAGGGTAATACAGCGCCCATACCTCTTACATCCAGGGTAATACAGCCTCATACCTCTTACATCCAGGGTAATACAGCGCCTCATACCTCTTACATCCAGGGTAATACAGCGCCTCATACCTCTTACATCCAGGGTAATACAGCGCCCATACCTCTTACATCCAGTAATACAGCCCCATACCTCTTACATCCAGTAATACAGCGCCCCATACCTCTTACATCCAGGGTAATACAGCGCCTCATACCTCTTACATCCAGGGTAATACAGCGCCCATACCTCTTACATCCAGGGTAATACAGCCCTCATACCTCTTACATCCAGGGTAATACAGCGCCTCCATACCTCTTACATCCAGGGTAATACAGCGCCTCATACCTCTTACATCCAGGGTAATACAGCCCCATACCTCTTACATCCAGGGTAATACAGCGCCCCATACCTCTTACATCCAGGGTAATACAGCGCCCATACCTCTTACATCCAGGGTAATACAGCCTCATACCTCTTACATCCAGGGTAATACAGCGCCCTACCTCTTACATCCAGGGTAATACAGCCTCATACCTCTTACATCCAGGGTAATACAGCGCCTCATACCTCTTACATCCAGGGTAATACAGCGCCCCCTATACCTCTTACATCCAGGGTAATACAGCGCCTCATACCTCTTACATCCAGGGTAATACAGCGCCTCATACCTCTTACATCCAGGGTAATACAGCGCCCAATACCTCTTACATCCAGGGTAATACAGCGCCCATACCTCTTACATCCAGGGTAATACAGCCTCATACCTCTTACATCCAGGGTAATACAGCGCCTCATACCTCTTACATCCAGGGTAATACAGCGCCTCATACCTCTTACATCCAGGGTAATACAGCGCCTCATACCTCTTACATCCAGGGTAATACAGCGCCTCATACCTCTTACATCCAGGGTAATACAGCGCCTCATACCTCTTACATCCAGGGTAATACAGCGCCTCATACCTCTTACATCCAGGGTAATACAGCGCCTCATACCTCTTACATCCAGGGTAATACAGCGCCTCATACCTCTTACATCCAGGGTAATACAGCGCCTCATACCTCTTACATCCAGGGTAATACAGCCCCATACCTCTTACATCCAGGGTAATACAGCGCCTCATACCTCTTACATCCAGGGTAATACAGCGCTCATACCTCTTACATCCAGGGTAATACAGCGCCTCATACCTCTTACATCCAGGGTAATACAGCGCCTCATACCTCTTACATCCAGGGTAATACAGCCCTCATACCTCTTACATCCAGGGTAATACAGCGCCTCATACCTCTTACATCCAGGGTAATACAGCGCCCCATACCTCTTACATCCAGGGTAATACAGCCCCCATACCTCTTACATCCAGGGTAATACAGCGCCACATACCTCTAACATCCAGGTAATACAGCGCCTCATACCTCTTACATCCAGGGTAATACAGCGCTCATACCTCTTACATCCAGGGTAATACAGCGCCCCATACCTCTTACATCCAGGGTAATACAGCGCCTCATACCTCTTACATCCAGGGTAATACAGCCCCGCATACCTCTTACATCCAGGGTAATACAGCGGCCCATACCTCTTACATCCAGGGTAATACAGCGCCTCATACCTCTTACATCCAGGGTAATACAGCGCCTCATACCTCTTACATCCAGGGTAATACAGCGCCTCATACCTCTTACATCCAGGGTAATACAGCGCCTCATACCTCTTACATCCAGGGTAATACAGCGCCTCATACCTCTTACATCCAGGGTAATACAGCGCCTCATACCTCTTACATCCAGGGTAATACAGCGCCTCATACCTCTTACATCCAGGGTAATACAGCGCCTCATACCTCTTACATCCAGGGTAATACAGCCTATACCTCTTACATCCAGGGTAATACAGCGCCCATACCTCTTACATCCAGGGTAATACAGCGCCTCATACCTCTTACATCCAGGGTAATACAGCGCCTCATACCTCTTACATCCAGGGTAATACAGCGCCTCATACCTCTTACATCCTGAGTAATACGCGCCCCATACCTCTTACATCCTGAGTTAATACAGGCTCCTCTATTCCTCTTATACATCCAGGTAATTACAGCGCCTCATTCCTCTTACATCCAGGGTAATACAGCGTCCCTACCTCTTACATCCAGGGTAATACAGCGCCTCATACCTCTTACATCCGGGTAATACAGCGCCCCATACCTCTTACATCCAGGGTAATACAGCGCCTCATACCTCTTACATCCAGGGTAATACAGCGCCCCATACCTCTTACATCCAGGGTAATACAGCGCCTCATCCTCTTACATCCAGGGTTAATACAGCGCCCCATACCTCTTACATACAGGGTAATACAGCGCCTCATACCTCTTACATCAGGGTAATACAGCGCCTCATACCTCTTACATCCAGGGTAATACAGCGCCTCATACCTCTTACATCCAGGGTAATACAGCGCCTCATACCTCTTACATCCAGGGTAATACAGCGCCTCATACCTCTTACATCCAGGGTAATACAGCGCCTCATACCTCTTACATCCAGGGTAATACAGCGCCCATACCTCTTACATCCAGGGTAATACAGCGCATACCTCTTACATCCAGGGTAATACAGCGCCCATACCTCTTACATCCAGGGTAATACAGCGCCTCATACCTCTTACATCCAGGGTAATACAGCGCTCATACCTTACATCCAGGGTAATACAGCGCCTCATACCTCTTACATCCAGGGTAATACAGCGCCTCATACCTCTTACATCCAGGGTAATACAGCGTCATACCTCTTACATCCAGGGTAATACAGCGCCTCATACCTCTTACATCCAGGGTAATACAGCCCATACCTCTTACATCCAGGGTAATACAGCGCCTCATACCTCTTACATCCAGTAATACAGCGCCCATACCTCTTACATCCAGGGTAATACAGCGCCTCATACCTCTTACATCCAGGGTAATACAGCCCCCATACCTCTTACATCCAGGGTAATACAGCGCCTCATACCTCTCACATCCAGGGTAATACAGCGCCTCATTCCTCTTACATCCAGGGTAATACAGCGCCTCATACCTCGTACATCCAGGGTAATACAGCGCCTCATACCTCTTACATCCAGGGTAATACAGCGCCTCATACCTCTTACATCCAGTGACGTCTCTTTGATGTAGATGTTCTCTTTCCTCATCTTCTCCTTTCAGACCAGACACCATTTTTCAGCCATTTCTCGTCTCTACAGTTTGACACAAAAAAAATATTAGTTTACTACTTTTCCATCATCCTCCCATCTTCTGGACAAATCATCCTGCCACCCCCAATACTCTGCCTGCCGTCCTACCCAATACTATACTGCAGAAACAGAACAAACCCCCTGATAATACTAGTACCATGCAGATAGTGCCCTTCCATATAATTATTGGCACACAGTGCCCTAAAATAACTGCGCCCAGCAAACAGTGCCCCTGACACTAATAGTGTAAACATAACGTCCCCTAAAACAATTGTGGTAAGCTGAGACTGTGCCAAGGTGCCCCCACAGTAATAGTGCTCCCAAAAGTCCCACCAATAGTAATAATCCTCTGCTAGAACACACATGGTAGTAATAGTGCTCCTACAGTGCCCCCAACATGTCCCCGCTGTGCTCAGAAGTAATAATGCTCCCATAGTGCCTATACTAGTAATCAAGTTCCTCATAGACCCCCAGTAGTAATAATTCACCTTATATTTTGACAGTACAATAAATACCCCCTTTTAATGCCCCCAGTTGAGCTAATATCCCCTTAGAGCCCTCATAATGTGCCAGTATAAAATACCCCTATATAGTGCCCCCCATAATGTACCAGTATAAAATGCCCCATATAAATTGCCCCAGTAGATGCCCTCAGTTTCCCTCATAATTTGCAAGTTTTATATACCCCTTAGTGCCCCCGTAGATGACTCCATAGTATTCCTCTCCCCCCTTCCCCATAGTACCCACCCTAATGTGCCCCAGTTTAAAATTCCCCCTATACAGAGCCCACCATATAAAATACTCCTTTGTGGCCTCAGTAGATGCCCCCAATAATGTGCCAGTGAGAAGTGCCTCCCATAGATGGCCCCCAATCATATGCCAGGAGCCAGCCGCTCTGTACGGCACTAGGCCGGCAGCCTATCATAGGAACAGGGAAGGTAGACGCCTCTCCCTGCCCCGCAGCACTTCCATCTGTATCTCTGTCCTGAGGACGGCGATACAGATGACTATGGGGATGAGCACTTCCACAATGAAGCGCTCATCTCCCTGTGGCCTGCCACCGCCCCCCACTTGTGAGCAGGGCCGCGCGGCCTGGGGAGATTGCCTCACTTTGCCTAATTGGCGGTGCGGCCCTGCTGCCACCCCCTAAAATTTTGCGCGCGGGGCGACCGCCCCCCCCCCCACGCTACGCCACTGACTCCACGACCACATCAATGTAACGCTGAGCTGTTAGTGGACCTGAAATGAAGACTAGAGAGGTCCGGCTACCGTACTTTATGCCACCTCACTCCATAATCCCAGGAGTAGGACTGCCATGACGTTCCCCATGTGGTCTCCAAACCAATATTCAGCTATCATTGCACTCGAGACAAAAGCGGGACTCATCGCTGGAGATGACAGACCTCCATTCCCGTCTTGCTGTGCACCATTAGAGACTTTGAGAGTGGTGGTATAAGGTCAGTGAAACACCTGTAGCCGGGCTTCTGGCTCATAGCCCAATATCGTGCAGACATCTTTTGATGGTTTGTGTAGACACTGTTTGCCGCCCTTGGCTTGGGAGGTGACAGTTTCACTTGCAGTACAGAATGGATCACTAGGTGCCATTCTTCTAATCAGATGAAACGTCCGGGCAGAGGTTGTCCTCTCCGCACCTCATGCTGTCATTTCAGTCCTTCTTTGTTCTGCCAACCACCAGGACACACAACATTGAACATTACTGACATCTTGGCCTCGACGCAGAGCAATCTGCCAGAGTGATAACCCAAGGCCTCTTAGCTCAAGGATTCTGTCCTCTCAGTGTGAGACATGTGGTGATAACTGGCATGTCAAAGAACTGGAGGCATCTCACAATCATCCCACATGACTTGAGACAATTTCTGAGGTTTCATGTAGCTAACAAACTTTGCTTTCAATCTGGCTTTAATGCCTCTCCCACATTGGAGCTAGGTGATGAACATGTCGTCATCTTCAGATCTTAGCGACACCTGCTACTTCCTCAATTTGTTTAACCTCATGGCTTCTCCTTCTTGGTGCTGTGATTCCAATGTTTCAGTGAGGGTTTAGTGTTCATCTCTAGACTTCCACCACAATTACTGATGGTCGTTTCTCATGGCCGACCTCATCAATAATGAACTTCTTCAGGAGTCTTGACTTTGGGGTGAACTTACTTAGTCATGGGCGAAGCTGTCAGGGAACAAGGTATTGCTATAGGGCGGATCTGCCTCCGAAGTAGAGACCAAGATACTCATGAGCTCTACGCTCTGAACTTGGTCAAGGAGTGAAGCTCATTTCCACGTTTTGCTATGAAATCTTAAGGAAAAGTCAAAAGTTCTGCTCTCCTTTACTTGGGCAAATTCCAAAGTGAGATTGGCTTGTTGGCATCTTCCCTGGCATCCGGCACACTACTGCCCCATGAGTACTAGTGAAATCACCATATGAGCACGAAGCAGCCATACTCATCCCCAAACTGCAAGACTCTCCACCCCAACCCCAGCTCAGTCCTTACGCCTCTTCATTTTACTTCTTTCCACCATTCTTGATTTTCTTATATTTTTAAGACAAAAATTTCCAAAATCAATGTCCTATTTTACTGGTGAAGGAAAGATAAAACAGCAGCTTATAATGACCTGACCCGATTCTCTTCGCGGGCAGGCCACAGGCAGTCTACCATATAATAGGCCTTTTTGTGTCCCCTCTCACCTCGGTACATTGATGCCTGATGTATTTGAGGTTCGAGGAAGGGGGGCTTCAAAAACTGAACATGAACTGAATTTTGCTTACAGATTTCATGTTAACCAGAACTTCCTGAGTGACATGTTTTCCTCAGATTCGGCATCTTTTCACACTATACGTCACCTGCAAAAACAAACAGCCTGGAAACTGAATGAGGCAATCCTCCTGCTGACAGATTCACATGAATATATGATGATGACGCCTCTACAGCAGAAGATTGGGCATACTGTCATCTAGCGAATGGGGTGCTGCATCTAAACATGACAACCACCAACAGTCTGTGTGTCGCCAGCACCGGATTATAAGAACTCAGTCATGAAATCCCGGACATCTCTGTTATATTTCTGCAGCTTCCCAGCATCCCCTGCTGGTTCAGTGTCTGCACAGAGCACGCTGCAGTGAAATGGCTTCTTTAAGTGGCACTATTTTCCGCCTGCGTTGCTGGATGTCAGCTAAGATGTTAGGAAGGAGTCTGTCCATAAGCTTACTGATCGACTATGGAAGGGTGCAGTGAGCATGCTCTGTGACATGTGCGGAGGTCACTGTACAGGGAGGGGGAGGATGAGCTCAGCTGTTCCCTGCATCTATTGACTTCCATGGTAAGGGACTGTGATCATGCTCTGCGACATGTGCGGAGGTCACTGTACAGGGAGGGGGAGGATGAGCTCAGCTGTTCCCTGCATCTATTGACTTCCATGGTAAGGGGTTGTGCTCATGCTCTGTGACATGTGCGGAGGTCACTGTACAGGGAGGGGGAGGATTAGCTCAGCTGTTCCCTGCATCTATTGACTTCCATGGTAAGGGGTTGTGATCATGCTCTGTGACACGTGCGGAGGTCACTGTACAGGGAGGGGGAGGATGAGCTCAGCTGTTCCCTGCATCTATTGACTTCCATGGTAAGGGGTTGTGATCATGCTCTGTGACATGTGCGGAGGTCACTGTACAGGGAGGGGGAGGATGAGCTCAGCTGTTCCCTGCATCTATTGACTTCCATGGTAAGGGGTTGTGATCATGCTCTGCGACATGTGCGGAGGTCACTGTACAGGGAGGGGGAGGATGAGCTCAGCTGTTCCCTGCATCTATTGACTTCCATGGTAAGGGGTTGTGATTATGCTCTGTGACACGTGCGGAGGTCACTGTACAGGGAGGGGGAGGATGAGCTCAGCTGTTCCCTGCATCTATTGACTTACATGGTAAGGGGTTGTGCTCATGCTCTGTGACATGTGCAGAGGTCACTGTACAGGGAGGGGGAGGATGAGCTCAGCTGTTCCCTGAATCTATTGACTTCCATGGTAAGGGGTTGTGATCATGCTCTGCGACATGTGCGGAGGTCACTGTACAGGGAGGGGGAGGATGAGCTCAGCTGTTCCCTGCATCTATTGACTTCCATGGTAAGGGGTTGTGATCATGCTCTGTGACATGTGCAGAGGTCACTGTACAGGGAAGGGGAGGATGAGCTCAGCTGTTCCCTGAATCTATTGACTTCCATGGTAAGGGGTTGTGATCATGCTCTGTGACATGTGCAGAGGTCACTGTACAGGGAGGGGGAGGATGAGCTCAGCTGTTCCCTGCATCTATTGACTTCCATAGTAAGGGGCTGTGATCATGCTCTGTGACATGTGCGGAGGTCACTGTACAGGGAAGGGGAGGATGAGCTCAGCTGTTCCCTGCATCTATTGACTTCCATGGTAAGGGGTTGTGATCATGCTCTGCAACATGTGCGGAGGTCACTGTACAGGGAGGGGGAGGATGAGCTCAGCTGTTCCCTGCATCTATTGACTTCCATGGTAAGGGGTTGTGATCATGCTCTGCAACATGTGCGGAGGTCACTGTACAGGGAGGGGGAGGATGAGCTCAGCTGTTCCCTGCATCTATTGACTTACATGGTAAGGGGTTGTGATCATGCTCTGTGACATGTGCGGAGGTCACTGTACAGGGAGGGGGAGGATGAGCTCAGCTGTTCCCTGCATCTATTGACTTCCATAGTAAGGGGCTGTGATTATGCTCTGTGACATGTGCAGAGGTCACTGTACAGGGAGGGGGAGGATGAGCTCAGCTGTTCCCTGCATCTATTGACTTCCATAGTAAGGGGCTGTGATCATGCTCTGTGACATGTGCGGAGGTCACTGTACAGGGAGGGGGAGGATGAGCTCAGCTGTTCCCTGAATCTATTGACTTCCATGGTAAGGGTTGTGATCATGCTCTGCGACATGTGCGGAGGTCACTGTACAGGGAGGGGGAGGATGAGCTCAGCTGTTCCCTGCATCTATTGACTTCCATGGTAAGGGGTTGTGATCATGCTCTGCGACATGTGCGGAGGTCACTGTACAGGGAGGGGGAGGATGAGCTCAGCTGTTCCCTGCATCTATTGACTTCCATGGTAAGGGGTTGTGATCATGCTCTGTGACATGTGCAGAGTTAATTGTGCAGGGAAAGGGAGGAGCTGAACTGTCCTTACTATATATCAATTTCTTTGGTAGAGTGTTGTGAGCATGCTTTGTAATATGCGCAGAGTTCATTGTACAGGGAGGATGGAGTAGATGAGCTGTACCCACCACATAATGATTTATTTGGTTGAATGTTGTGAGCATGCTCTGTGACATGAGCAGAGTTCATTGTGCAGGAAGAGGGAAGAGCTAGGTTGTCCTTACCATACTGTATATTGGCTTCTTTGGTTGAGTGTTGTGAGCATGCTTTGTCTCTGCACCTATCGCAAAGCATGCTCATAACACTGAACCAGAAGTGGATAGCTCCTCTGTCTCTGCACAATGAACTCTGCACGCATCGCAGAGGGAGGAGCTGTCCACACGAGGGAGAGGGAGGAGCTGTCCACACGAGGGAGAGGGAGGAGCTGTCCACACGAGGGAGAGGGAGGAGCTGTCCACACGAGGGAGAGGGAGGAGCTGTCCACACGAGGGAGAGGGAGGAGCTGTCCACACCATATATTGACTTATTTGGTTGAGTGATGTGAGCATGCTTTGTCATATGTGCAGAATTGGGGAGAGAGAGACAAAGAGAGAGACCGAGACAGAGAAGCTGAGCTGTGGACATCACAACAGACTAAGGGTCCATGCACACGTCCGTAGTTTATTGCATATCCGCTTCTCTTCCGGCCCCATAGAGAATGAATGGGTCCGGATTCGTTCCGCAACGGATCTGGACCCATTCTATGGACCCTAAGGGTTGCACTAATGGTCCGTGCCCGTGGCTGTCCTGATCGCCCCTGCAGCCCCAGATAACACGCTTTTCCGCTTCTCACCCCGCCAGCCGCTGTCCATCGCCATCCCGCTCTCCTACCAGCAGCCCTTCCAGCCACTGGCATCTTTGAGTGTTTGCAGGCTGCACATAATATTTTAGGTCTCCGGGCATGTACTATAGGGTGAGCTTGTGCACGTCCAAATGTTTCCCCAGCCAATGGCTGCCTGTCCTGGGTATTTCAGGCCTCCTCCTCCTCAGTGGGAAGGCGCCTGAGCTTTAGGTTCATCTAGAAACCAGCAAAGGTCTCATTACCCGTCTGACTGTCTTCATTTTTCTGATACATTTTCTAGAACAAATTCTTTGTGCTCAATCTTTAGTTCCATCATGCTGCGCACTAGGTCAGCATTATAGGGCTGCGCCGCACATCTATTTTACGCCTCCTATTGACAGGATCTGCCCGGCTTTATAACCTCATGACATTCTACGCTGCTGTCCTCAGATGGAGGCTCCTCCGCAGGCACTCCAGCTTTTATTGGACGTTTTTTACTGCATGTTGTATTCTTAGCTGGTTTTACTAATGGCCCATAAACCGTTAAAACTGCAGGAGAGTCGCTCTTATATCAACCAGGACGAGGACTGTGCGAGGAATGAACTCCCCGATCCTCCCAATAACAGAAGACGCCGGTCCCAGGAGACGCAAGAACTCGCCCATTACTCCGCTCAGTCATCAAATACAAAGTGGAGGCCTCACTGCAACGTTATAAACCAGGAAACTCCCGAAAAAGGCTGTTAATTTTTGGAGTTTCATGAGAATTTGTGACCTGACCACAACAAGGAGCAGACAGGAAGGAATCGAGAGCAGAATCAGCAAAAAGCAACAAGAGAGGAAACCAGCAGTAAAAGTACCACAACCGAGCCAAGAAAACAGGACAACAAATACAAGACCATAGACAGTGGAGGGAAGTCACTCAAATCCACAGAGGCAGTATTATAGTAGTAATATTCTTGTACATAGGAGCAGTATTATAGTAGTAATATTATTGTACATAGGAGCAGTATTATAGTAGTAATATTCTTGTACATAGGAGCAGTATTATAGTAGTTATATTCCTGTATATAGGAGCAGTATTATAGTAGTTATATTCCTGTACATAGGAGGCAGTATTATAGTAGTTCTATTCTTGTACATAGGAGCAGTATTATAGTAGTTATATTCTTGTACATAGGAGCAGTATTATAGTAGTTATATTCTTGTACATAGGAGCAGTATTATAGTAGTTATATTCCTGTACATAGGAGCAGTATTATAGTAGTTATATTCCTGTACATAGGAGGCAGTATTATAGTAGTTATATTCCTGTACATAGGGGGCAGTATTATAGTATTTATATTCTTGTACATAGGAGCAGTATTATAGTAGTTATATTCCTGTACATAGGAGCAGTATTATAGTAGTTATATTCTTGTACATAGGAGCAGTATTATAGTAGTTATATTCTTGTACATATGAGGCAGTATTATAGTAGTTATATTCTTGTACATAGGAGCAGTATTATGGTAGTTATATTCTTGTACATAGGAGGCAGTATTATAGTAGTTATATTCTTGTAGGTAGGAGCAGTATTATAGTAGTTATATTCTTGTACATAGGAGCAGTATTATAGTAGTTATATTCTTGTACACAGGAGCAGTATTATAGTAGTTATATTCTTGTACATAGGAGCAGTATTATAGTAGTTATATTCTTGTACATAGGAGGAAGTATTATAGTAGTTATATTCTTGTACATAGGAGCAGTATTATAGTAGTTATATTCTTGTACATGGGGGCAGTATTATAGTAGTATATTCTTGTACATAGGAGCAGTATTATAGTAGTTATATTCTTGTACATAGGAGCAGTATTATAGTAGTTATATTCTTGTACATAGGAGCAGTATTATAGTAGTTATATTCTTGTACATAGGAGCAGTATTATAGTAGTTATATTCTTGTACATAGGAGCAGTATTATAGTAGTTATATCTTGTACATAGGAGCAGTATTCTAGTAAGTTATATTCTTGTACATAGGAGCAGTATATAGTAGTTATATTCTTGTACATAGGAGCAGTATTATAGTAGTTATATTCTTGTACATAGGAGCAGTATTATAGTAGTTATATTCTTGTACATAGGAGCAGTATTATAGTAGTTATATTCTTGTACATAGGAGCAGTATTATAGTAGTTATATTCTTGTACATAGGAGCAGTATTATAGTAGTTATATTCTTGTACATAGGAGCAGTATTATAGTAGTTATATTTCTTGTACATAGGAGCAGTATTATAGTAGTTATATTCTTGTACATAGGCGCAGTATTATAGTAGTATTCTTGTACATAGGAGCAGTATATAGTAGTATATTCTTGTACATAGGAGCAGTATTATAGTAGTTATATTCTTGTACATAGGAGCAGTATTATAGTAGTTATATTCTTATACATAGGAGCAGTATTATAGTAGTTATAGTCTTGTACATAGGAGCATTATTTATAGTAGTTATAGTCTGTTTGTACATAGGAGGCGTCGTATAGTAGATATATTCTGCTACATAGGAGCAGTATTATAGTAGTTATAGTCTTGTACATAGGAGCACAGTACTTATAGTAGTTATATTCTTGTACATAGGAGGCAGTGTTATAGTCTTGTACATAGGAGGCAGTATTCTAGTAGTTATATTCTTGTAGATAGGAGCAGTATTATAGTAGTTATATTCTTGTACATAGGAGCAGTCTTATAGTAGTTATATTCTTGTACATAGGAGGCAGTATTATATTAGTTATATCTGTACATAGGAGGCAGTATTATATTAGTTATATTCTTGTACATAGGAGCAGTATTATAGTAGCTTATATTCTTGTACATAGGAGGCAGTATTATATTAGTTATATTCTTGTACATAGGAGGCAGTATTATATTAGTTATATTCTTGTACATAGGAGCAGTATTATAGTAGTTATATTCCCCATCTTGCGACCCCACAGATTAGCCAGCACTGGTCACAAACACCTCTAGCACTGGCAGGCCCATACCTATCCGTGTGTTCAATGGTCAGACATTTATCTGAATGGTTAGGAGGAAACCTTTGGGGAATCGTATGGTTGACAGATTTCTATACTAGTAACTGCGGATTCTTAAGGTTTCTCAGGGCTGACTTTGATTTAAAGGGAACCTGTCACCATGATTTTGCGCATAGAGCTGGGGACATGGGCTGCTAGGTGGCCGCTAGCACATCTGCAGTACCCAGGTCCCATAGCTCTCTGTGCTTTTATTGTGTTAAAAAAACAGTTTTGATCGATATGCAAATGAACCCGATATGTGTCCTGTATCCCGGAGATGAGTCCAGCGGAAAGGAGCCCAGCACCGCCCCGCGTCCTCCGAATCTCCTCCTTGCTGGCTGACGTCACAGAGCTGGAGCGACGAAATCTCGCGATGCACGAGCTAGCGCATGCACAGTGTCGGCATCATGTTCATTCCCTGTGCTGGCATCAGCACAGGGAACGAACTACGCATGCGCTAGCTCGCGCATCGCGAGATTTCGGCGCTCCAGCTCTGTGAAGTCAGCCAGCAAAGAGGAGATTCGGAGGACGCGGGGCGGTGCTGGGCTCCTTTCCGCTGGACTCCTCTCTGGATACAGGACACATATCGGGTTCATTTGCATATCGATCAAAACTGTTTAACACAATAAAAGCACACAGAGCTATGGGGACTGGGTACTGCAGATGTGCTAGCGGCCATCTAGCAGCCCATGTCCCCAGCTCTATGGCCAAAATCCCGGTGACAGTTTCCTTTAATAAGGAGCTTTCATCATGAGATCCTTGAAGACCCAAAAATAATTTCTCAGTGAAAATGCAATAAAGAGAAGACTCTGTTAATTGACAGTTTAAAATACATTCATTGCTTTATTGCTTTTGTTATACAAAGATGTTAAATAACTTAAATACATTCTCAACATCCACTCAGAATCAGATCGAACCCTACAAGCTGTACACATGAGGTAGAGAGAAATAAGTTAGTCTCCCAAAAGACATAAAAAAATAAAAAAATTACAAAAACAAATCCCTATTCTGTCATCTGATCCTCTTGTTGTGTCCTGTCTGCATGTCCGTTCTAAAAAGGAAAACATTCTGTCAAGTGCACACAACGAATTTCAGAATCCAAAACAGATCCTTGGATATTGGCATGAATGCCGTACCCATTGTGGTTCCTAACATTTGGTAGGGAAGTAGTATGACCATGGTGTGGTCCTGGGCTGTGTAGAAGAACTGTGCATTGGCCTATAGATGGCAGGTGAACGGCGCGTACACGAGGCTGCTGTATACTATTCTGTTCTTTCCATATGAAGATACACCGGTTATGAATTTGTAACAGACTGAAATTATCTACAGATGTAACAAGGACATCGCCAGTTCAGAGTCAGTTAATTTACCAGTTGAACCGAAACGCTGGCGAGATGGAAAAAAAAAGTTAGATACCGATTATATTTTTGGAAGTATTGGAGATTTTCTTTTGCATTTTCCCCCCAGCATTGAAATATATGTTAACAGTCTTAAAGAATTCCTGGTTTTATATTTATTAACATTCTGCTTCAAGTTAAATGTACAAAAAGTTTAAGTGCAGCTTAAAAAGAACGTTTTGCACAATAGATTTTTCATGGCCCTCAATTTTCTATACATTTTAAACACTATACGTTTTTACTTTATGTTTCAGAAGATAAAATCATAATTTTATGAACAAAACAAGGAAAAATTAAACCTAAAAAAACCTATTAAAAAAAACAGCAAGCAATAAAATAATTGTGTCTTTTGTTTTTAGCTACCGTATATTCCTAACATTTTTGAGGTGATGAACTTTCCACATGTTTAGTCAACACAAATATAATTTACAAAAAAAGTAAAATAAAAAAATCGCGCCTTTATAGTAATGCAGAGTCCATCAACAAGTCCCAAAAAGGTCTTGGAAAAGCTTGAATATCAGCATAAATCTCAGAATTTTAATATTTCCCTGTTTTGTTCATTGTCTATGGGAAACCAAAGAAATAGGGAAAAAAATAAAATAAAAACAGTGTTACAATATAACAGATTCTTACACCCAACTCTCCGCGCAGCTGTGCAGGTGCGGCCATCACTCGCCTGCATCAAAATATTTCAGAATTTACAAGAACTCCAGGGAATTTTTGTTTCTGACACAATAACTTTTTGCATAAATGTGTAATTTTACTTAAGCAGGAAATGGGGATTTGGGAAAAGCTTGGAATTATGTAACACTGTATTTTTGACCTTAACTTTCTGTTAGTCTTACAGGGGGTACGTCAAACGGCCAAGAAGACAGCGAGATCTAGATAAACAATATGGTCTAAGCCCTCGTAAAAGTAGAGGGATTAGCATAATTAGTACGGTTTCCATTGCACTTTAAGTGGGAACCATATGAAATTGTACAGGAAAGAATTTCTTTCAACTTCTCAGCCTACACAAAAAATCTAAGGCAACTTTTTGTACAAAACAATTTTGGTACAAAATTCTCAAATTGTTTTTGAATGAAAATACATATTGGCTGAATTTTAGTATTTGTAAATGAAAAATATATAAAATTAAATGTGAAGCGTTTAAAAAAAAAATTCAAGACACCAAGAAAAAAAAAAAAAAAAGTGATTGTTCATTGGAGATTAAATTAATTTAAAAATAATACCTATACACGTTTGTACAGAGACATTCAAAAAACAGACACGTTTGCATATGCAAATTGGTTTAGTTGAGTAACAGAATAAGCCCCTCCTAGAGGTGCTGAACAGGCTGGGTGCAACACCAAGGTAATGGGTCACTTTTTTCTTCTAGGCCAAAGCGCATCCGAACAGAGGGGCAGTCATACAGAAGGCAATGAGAAATCCTATCCTAAACTGAGATGTCTACCGTATGCGGAAACGCAATGGTACTCAATCGGGGTGAAGCGGAAAGTGTGTGGGCTCTCAAAGAGCAGGCAAACTGTAGAAAGAGGCAAGTCGTTTATACATATGGCAAAACAATGGGGGTGCCCCAAATTTATTCTTGATCGGCCAAGAAATGATAAATTGGAATATCTATCTAAATTTGAATTTTAAAGATTCTGTCCCCAAAAAATTCCTTTGCTTTATACAGTTAAAAAATAAAATAAGAGCATAAAATAGATAGTCTGACTAATCTGAACTCTACTTCCAAAAGTGTCCGAAAATTTTTTGTTATATTTCTTCAGCTTGTTGGTAAAATTGATATATCAAAGTATATTTTAATTTAAAATTTTAAAGATTGAAAAAAATTAAAGTAAAGTAAAAAAAAAAAAAAATATAAAAAACCCCAATTCTTACATTTTGCCATTATCCAATCCCTTTTACTGAATTTTAAAATGTGCCATCTTTATTAAACTACTAAGGTGGGGCTTTGTCTCAGGAGCAAGTGACATCACTGGGTGGGTGTGTCTCATAAGTGATGTCATTAATCATTAGCCATTTCATACACTCTAAATGTCTGCCCTCGAGATCCACTCAACTTTGTGAAACCAATTCCAAGCACCTAAGACGGAGTACCATTGGTCATACATGTAATGTGGCAAATTCTTGTTAATTTGTCATAATTTTTTCATCTTTTTTTCATTTTTTTAAAATATTGTAAAACCACAGGAAAATAAACCCAACTATTTACAATATATAACAGGAAAAGCCATATATCCACATTGTCATAAATACACTTAAATACAGAAAGCATCTAGGCTTCAGTGCGTGTAATACTACACTCATAGGAGCTTTGTCCGCTCAGTAGTTCATTCATCCTCTCCAGCACTAAAAGGCGGTATTTTTTTTATAAATTTTTTGCATTTTCTTGGAATATTGAAAATATGTCGATAAAAAAAATATTTTAAAACTATGTGCAAGCTTAGTGTATCTGATTCAGCCGCCTCAACGCGTTTCTTCCATACTGAAGGCACAAAATCTGTGTCTACTCAAAAATCTCACTATTTAAAAAGGAAAGGATTATAAAAAGGTCTGTGACTTAATAGCTGGGCATATTACCACAATGAAACCATAGTAAGGTCCTTCAAAATGCTTTAGAATAAATAAATGTCCTTATATATAATATAATATAGGTATATTCACACTGAATACAGTTCAATTTTTTAAGGAGCAGAGTATTGCTATATGTTTATATCACTTATTTTGTAATTTTTTTTTCTTGCTTTTTTTTTTTTTACAGCTATGAATTTGGTCAATGCTGTGGAGTCCATGTATTTGGTAGGGAGAAGCAAACTCTATTTGGTAAAGAGACTTGATGTGCAGGTTTGAGGGTGTCGCATTGCGTGGGCAGCTGTGGTTGTCATTCGTCTTAGTGGGGAATTGTTCAACATTTAGGGTTTATGAGAATCTCAAGAGTTTATAAAATTAGAAAAGAACATTTTCTAGATTCCAGCAGAGACTATGGATAGGGGGCTCACAGGGAAATCCAACGTGATGGTTGATAATGATGACAGATCCAAAGGGTCAAGGTTATACTGATAGTCCGGATTGACAGTCCCGTTGGTCTGAGTGTATGGAGCATTCTCTGGAACAGTTAAGTTGTAATGACTCTGTTGCTGTTTTTTGTTCAATTTGCTCTCCACCATTCTGTGGAGTGGAGAAAGAAAATTCATGGCCACTCTGAACAGGAATTACCCAGGCTAACGGGAGCAACACCGACCAGGCCAACAGGGCATCATTGACCCTCAACTGAGCGATACTAACCAGTTTGACCAATTTGCCTGCATAACACTGACTAAAGGTAACCATGTCTCTTGGATAGCGGTCACCCCAACAATTGTTCGATCAACAGCTCTCAACCAACTATGGATGTTGAAAAGTGAGGAAAGTTGGACTCCTCTGTCCTCTCCAGGCCCCTCTGGTCGAGGCTTATTGGTGTGGGAACAAAGGATTGACAATTTTTTGTAACCTTTGACCTCACAGTACTTGTCAACGTTTTAAACTTTACAATTACTGACTAGTGGTCACTAAGGACCTATTTACGTTTTAGGATCAAGTACTGTTTTTCCTTTTAAAACTTCACTTTTATTCTATTATTTAATATACATTGTCCTTTTAATCTTAGTCTATAGTATATTAGTAGAATTAAATAAGATTAAAAGGACAATGTATATTAAATAATAGAATAAAAGTGAAGTTTTAAAAGGAAAAACAGTACTTGATCCTAAAACGTAAATAGGTCCTTAGTGACCACTAGTCAGTAATTGTAAAGGAACAAAGGATTGGGCATGACCAACGTCTGCCGTCGAGGGGGAGTCAGGAAACTCCTATACATGTTAAGTAGTTGGAGAGTCTTCTCAAAATTTGTAAATTTGGATGACTTTCCTCGAAAGTATGTGGGCATCTTAAGTCACCTAAGCAACCTTGACCAACTTACTTGAGCAACAGTGAGCCATTACACACCAAGTTGGTAATGAAAATGTTACCATACACCCATATTGAACCAATTTAAGATCTCAATAACAAAGTGCTCGAGATAATACCTAAATTAACCTAACATCTGTTGCACAGAAGAATGATGGTCGCTCCCCATCATGTTGATGGACTGAATGCTTTTCTTTGGCATTTAATTGTGTAATTCACTATTAGAACTTTTGTTGGCAGAATGAAGGCCAACGTGCTCCCCATGGAGGAGAAGTTGAGCCCCTAAATTACACTCTACAGGATTGTACTCAGCTTGGTCTATATCTAGGATCTACCCAAGCAGCTTTGTCATGCACACAAAAAAAGATTTCCAAGCAACATTCATTAAGCTGGTCTCGTTAATATAAAATATCTGTCTACTTCACAGCTTAGCAAAGGCACGGGAAGTGTTCCTGTCTTGTGTGGTTTGGCAAACGATACTCCAAGATTTGTGTAGCTGGCACATCTGATGAATGCGCCATAGTCCTTAATATAGTGGTTTTAGAGCAATCTACAGTATCTAAGAGGGTTTTATAGCTCCCAGTATTACAGTAAGTGGAATGAAGTCACTTTTTGGATTAAACCACTGTTACATTAAAATGTAACATGGTGGGGGGGAAGGGGGTAGGCATCACCCTGACTCCGGTTACGACAAAGGTTCAGGTAACCTTCATAGGGTTAGTTTTAATCAAGGAAAAGCTAAATATACGTCTATATATTCATATCTTTATACAATGAAAAATAAATTTCTTCTAGTGGTTTTTAAGACAGTGATAGTGCTAAAAAGGCATCGGAGTTCTCTCGAAGCCGTAGTCTAAAGAAACTATGACTCAACCTACGTAGATCTTCACTGATCTACGACAGAACGGATCTCCTCCTAAGGTCAGTTCTGGTTTGCAGCGTTGGTTCTAGTGTCCTACAATGGGGTGAAGTGCAGGATACTGGTGGTGCGTTACCTCGTAAGGGGGCAAAAACAAAAGTAAAAAACAAGATGAGCTAAACGGGATCATAGAACTGTTCCCTTCTCATCAATCTGAATTCATGAGGTTGTCTCCAGTCGAGCATCCAGGGGTAACAGACTGGGTCACCAACCATGCATGTGACAGTCTAGATGTTCACAGAAGTTGGAGAACAGAGATGATTATGATGACGACCATGTGAACAGATGGCATTGGAATGTCCTCTAGCAACCCAAAGGGCGCTGTCATTATCCATGACTCTTCGCAAACCCAGAACATCGACGACAACAATGAGTTGGGTTTCTCTGAACCCTACAAAGTGCTTTTGTCCTATAGAGCTCTCCATCCGACAAGAACGTCTGTCAAACCCTGTTTGTTTCCATGATAGTGTCCAAAATTTCTGTGGCCTCGGAGAGCCGGCTAGTCTTTGCAGGTGTAGACTTCCTCTCTTTGAGTACACTGTTTGCACTCCACATAGCAGCACCAGCGGACCTGACACTGGCAGGGTCTCGTCACCACCTTGCTTTGGGTATTATGTCCGCGACCACAGCAAATGCTGTCGCAGTTTTTGTCTTTGTAACATCTCCTCCCGAACGTTCCGGGAGAATACTTGCTCGTCAGGCAAAAGTTTGGCGAGTCATCAATGTAAATTAGGTCTGTAGTCCTTGGGATGTGGTCAGTATGACTGGAAACAGGTTTTTTGGCTGGAGAAATGTCCCCTTCCCCCGTAGCTTCATTGGTGGTACTTCCTACTTTTAGCGAAGTCTCATATTTTTGCTTCAATTGCTTTCCAATTTCGTGAAAAGGCGAGAGCTGCCTCCAACAGGTGCGGACTGTGCAAGATCCAGACACTCCGTGACATTTGCAAGTGGTCTTCACTCCAGCTTTTATGACCTAAAATAACAAAAAGCAGTTAGATTCTGAAACAAATGGAGAGGTGCATTCTGCTGGCTGACAACCCCTCCGGTACTCATAGTGGCAGCACTGGGTAGTCACATTTCTGTCCTGTAACCTTAATCCTTGAGATGAAGTAAATGAGACCTGGCAGATCGAGAGGCTGAGTTAACCAATAACAGGTTCCTGGAATGTTTGACTTCATGGAAAGTTGTCGAGGTCCCAGATCTCTGGATTTAATTCACCTGCCGCCCTCTCCCCAGATGGATCCATTTATCATTGTTTGCCAACATAAAACGCCAGAAAAAAAACAAAAAGGAAAAACCCTCCCTTATAAAAATAACCGCGCTCTTAAAGGGAATTCCACCTTAATGAACCTCCTGACGTCACGGCTCTTGCAGGATCCGCACACATGCTGAGGCGCTGTACGTTTGCTGCAGGGCTGACGTGAGCTCAGGCGTCTTGTCGATTCATTTAGGTGGAACCCCCCTTAAAGTGGAGAGTTATTATATTTTACCCTCTTTTGGTCCACAAAAGGGTTGTGCTCCTGAACAGGATACTCAATGACGGCTCATGCCATTGTATGAAAGTGTCCTGTGACATCAGCTGGGCTGCCTGATGAGGGTTATAGTGCAGAGATTTATCTTCAGCGTGCAGGCAGGCGCCCGGTAACGCACGGCTCTACGGGCAGGCGCCCGGTAACGCACGGCTCTACAGGCAGGCGCCCGGTAACGCACGGCTCTACGGGCAGGCGCCCGGTAACGCACGGCTCTACGGGCAGGCGCCCGGTAACGCACGGCTCTACAGGCAGGCGCCCGGTAACGCACGGCTCTACAGGCAGGCGCCCGGTAACGACGGCTCTACAGGCAGGCGCCCGGTAACGCACGGCTCTACAGGCAGGCGCCCGGTAACGCACGGCTCTACAGGCAGGCGCCCGGTAACGCACGGCTCTACAGGCAGGCGCCCGGTAACGCACGGCTACAGGCAGGCGCCCGGTAACGCACGGCTCTACAGGCAGGCGCCCGGTAACGCACGCTCTACAGGCAGGCGCCCGGTAACGCACGGCTCTACAGGCAGGCGCCCGGTAACGCACGGCTCTACAGGCAGGCGCCCGGTAACGCACGGCTCTACAGGCAGGCGCCCGGTAACGCACGGCTCTACAGGCAGGCGCCCGGTAACGCACGGCTCTACAGGCAGCGCCCGGTAACGCACGGCTCTACAGGCAGGCGCCCGGTAACGTACGGTTCTACAGGCAGGCGCCCGGTAACGCACAGTTCTACAGGCAGGCGCCCGGTAACGCACAGTTCTACAGGCAGGCGCCCGGTAACGCACGGCTCTACAGGCAGGCGCCCGGTAACGCACAGTTCTACAGGCAGGCGCCCGGTAACGCACGGCTCTACAGGCAGGCGCCCGGTAACGCACGGCTCTACAGGCAGGCGCCCGGTAACGCACGGTTCTACAGGCAGGCGCCTGGTAACGCACGGCTCTACAGGCAGGCGCCCGGTAACGCACGGCTCTACAGGCAGTGAATAAAATGTTCCCAATGTGGAGCGCTCACAATTGCACTTGGCCATGCAGCTCCGGCTGGGATTTTGCCATATTTGACATTCCAGATTTCAGAAAGGTCCAGTGTACGGGCGATTGGGGCCAACACTCACACCTCACCCAGTGACAGCTCCGACCCTGACAAACGCACTGCCATCACACGCGGGAGCAACAACATAACGGCTGCTTATAAAGAGAGCCGATTTATAGGGGGACACAAGGTATTCCTATACTCCAGTCACTTCCAAAGCAGCATTCTCACTCATCTTTCCTGTGAGCTCCCATGACCCAAGATGGCACAACTCACTGCCGCATCCTGCTGGTTCAGTGTCTGCAGGTGGTAGATGATGGGGGACACGCTGCGGGAGAGGAGCGCTGACACTCGGAGCATGTACAAACTGTTGCCACGCTGCCAGCATTATGTTGGGCAGCACCCAGTGGAGAAATTTTTGTTGATGCCCCCTTCATGCATACCACCAGACAGTGCTCAGGTACCTCCAGACAGACAGTGCTCAGGTACCTCCAGACAGACAGTGCTCAGGTACCTCCAGACAGACAGTGCTCAGGTACCTCCAGACAGACAGTGCTCAGGTACCTCCAGACAGACAGTGCTCAGGTACCTCCAGACAGACAGTGCTCAGGTACCTCC
>NW_025334633.1:0-52832 GCF_014858855.1 Bufo gargarizans | reverse complement strand
TACCCCCAGGCTACACCACACTGTTACCAGCACCCCATGGTCCCCATGTACCCCCAGGCTACACCACACTGTACCAGCACCCCACTGGTCCCCCATGTACCCCAGGCTACACCCACACTGTACCAGCACCACTGGTCCCCATGTACCCCAGGCTACACCCACACTGTTACCAGCACCCCACTGGTCCCCCATGTACCCCCAGGCTACACCCACACTGTTACCAGCACCCACTGGTCCCCCATGTACCCCCAGGCTACACCCACACTGTACCAGCACCCACTGGTCCCCCATGTACCCCCAGGCTACACCCACACTGTTACCAGCACCCCACTGGTCCCCCATGTACCCCCACTACACCCACACTGTTACCAGCACCCCACGGTCCCATGTACCCCAGCTACACCCACACTGTTACCAGCACCCCACTGGTCCCCCATGTACCCCCAGCTACACCCACACTGTTACCAGCACCCAGGGTCCCCCATGTACCCCCAGACTACACCACACTGTTACCAGCACCCCACTGGTCCCCCATGTACCCCCAGGACTACACCCACACTGTTACCAGCACCCCACTGGTCCCCCATGTACCCCCAGACTAACACCCACACTGTTACCAGCACCCCACTGGTCCCCCATGTACCCCAGACTACACCCACATGTTACCAGCACCCCACTGGTCCCCCATGTACCCCCAGACTACACCCACACTGTTACCAGCACCCCACTGGTCCCCATGTACCCCCAGACTACACCCACACTGTTACCAGCACCCACTGGTCCCACCATGTACCCCAGCTACACCCACACTGTTACCAGCACCCATGGTCCCCATGTACCCCCAGACTACACCCACACTGTTACCAGCACCCCACTGGTCCCCCATGTACCCCCAGACTACACCCACACTGTTACCAGCACCCCACTGGTCCCCCATGTACCCCCAGACTACACCCACACTGTTACCAGCACCCACTGGTCCCCCATGTACCCCCAGACTACACCCACACTGTTACCAGCACCCCACTGGCCTCCATGTACCCCAGACTACACCCACATGTTACAAGCACCCCATGGTCCCCCATGTACCCCCAGACTACACACACTTTACCAGCACCCCACTGGTCCCCATGTACCCCCAGACTACACCCACACTTACCAGCACCCCACTGGTCCCCCCATGTACCCCCAGACTACACCCACAGTTACCAGCACCCCACTGGTCCCCATGTACCCCCAGACTACACCCACACTTACCAGCACCCCACTGGTCCCCCATGTACCCCAGACTACACCCCACTTACCAGCACCCCACTGGTCCCCCCATGTACCCCAGACTACACCCACAGTTACCAGCACCCCACTGGTCCCCCATGTACCCCAGACTACACTCACACTGTTACAAAGCACCCCACTGGTCCCCATGTACCCCCAGACTACACCCACACTGTTACCAGCACCCCATGGTCCCCCATGTACCCCAGACTACACCACACTGTTACCAGCACCCCACTGGTCCCCCATACTACACCACACTGTTACCAGCACCCCACTGGTCCCCCATGTACCCCCAGACTACACCCACACTGTTACCAGCACCCCACTGGTCCCCATGTACCCCCAGGCTACACCCACACTGTTACCAGCACCCCACTGGTCCCCCATGTACCCCCAGACTACACCCACACTGTTACCAGCACCCCACTGGTCCCCCATGTACCCCCAGACTACACCCACACTGTTACCAGCACCCCACTGGTCCCCCATGTACCCCCAGACTACACCCACACTGTTACAAGCACCCCACTGGTCCCCCATGTACCCCCAGACTACACCCACACTGTTACCAGCACCCCACTGGTCCCCCAGACTACACCCACACTGTTACCAGCACCCCACTGGTCCCCCATGTACCCCAGACTACAGCCACACTGTTACCAGCACCCCACTGGTCCCCCAGGACTACACCCACACTGTTACCAGCACCCCACTGGTCCCCCATGTAACCCCAGACTACACCCACACTGTTACAAGCACCCCACTGGTCCCCCATGTACCCCCAGACTACACCCACACTGTTACCAGCACCCCACTGGTCCCCCATGTCCCCCCAGACTACACCCACACGTTACAGCACCCCACTGGTCCCCCATGTACCCCCAGACTACACCCACAGTTACCAGCACCCCACTGGTCCCCCATGTACCCCCAGACTACACACCACACTTCACAGCACCCCACTGGTCCCCCATGTACCCCAGACTACACCCACACTTACCAGCACCCCACTGGTCCCCCATGTACCCCCAGACTACACCCACACTTACCAGCACCCCACTGGTCCCCCCCATGTACCCCCAGACTACACCCCAGTTACCAGCACCCCACTGGTCCCCCATGTACCCCCAGACTACACTCACACTGTTACAAGCACCCCACTGGTCCCCCATGTACCCCCAGACTACACCCACACTGTTACCAGCACCCCACTGGTCCCACATGTACCCCCAGGACTACACCCCACACTGTTACCAGCACCCCACTGGTCCCCCATACTACAACCACCACTGTTACCAGCACCCCACTGGTCCCCCATGTACCCCCAGACTACACCCACACTGTTACCAGCACCCCACTGGTCCCCCATGTACCCCCAGGCTACACCCACACTGTTACCAGCACCCCACTGGTCCCCCATGTACCCCCAGACTACACCCACACTGTTACCAGCACCCCACTGGTCCCCCATGTACCCCCCGACTACACCCACACTGTTACCAGCACCCCACTGGTCCCCCATGTACCCCCAGACTACACCCACACTGTTACAAGCACCCCACTGGTCCCCCATGTACCCACAGACTACACCCCACACTGTACCAGCACCCCACTGGTCCCCCAGAGCTACACCCACACTGTTACCAGCACCCCACCTGGTCCCCCCATGTACCCCCAGACTACAGCCACACCTGTTACCAGCACCCCACTGGTCCCCCAGACTACACCCAACACTGTTTACCAGACCCCCACTGGTCCCCCATGTAACCCCACAGACTACACCCACACTGTTACAAGCACCCCCACTGGTCCCCCATGTACCCCCAGGACTACACCCACACTGTTACCAGCACCCCACTGGTCCCCCATGTCCCCCCAGACTACACCCACACTTACCAGCACCCCACTGGTCCCCCATGTACCCCCAGACTACACCCCACACTTACCAGCACCCCACTGGTCCCCATGTAGCCCAAGACTATACCCACACTTACCAGCACCCCACTGGTCCCCCATGTAGCCCCAGACTATACCCACACTTACCAGCACCCCACTGGTCCCCCATGTACCCCAGACTACACCCACACTTACCAGCACCCCACTGGTCCCCCATGAACCCCCAGACTATACCCACACTTACCAGCACCCCGCTGGTCCCCCATGTACACCCAGACTACACCCACACTGTTACCAGCACCCCACTGGTCCCCCATGTACCCCCAGACTACACCCACACTGTTACAAGCACCCCACTGGTCCCCCATGTACCCCCAGACTACACCCACACTGTTACAAGCACCCCACTGGTCCCCCATGTAGCCCCAGACTACACCCACACTTACCAGCACCCCACTGGTCCCCCATGTAGCCCCAGACTACACCCACACTGTTACAAGCTTTACATATACCTTTTGTAAGGGACAAAAAAATAAAAATCTCAAGCATGCCACCATCCTCTGTAATCCTCCAGCACACCGTGCCAGTGCTAAACCATGTTACCCCAGTGCACCCACAGAATCCTAACCAGTAGTACACCATTATAAACATGCCTAAACTGTACTCCCCAAATCCTGACCTAGCCCACCTCTAACCCAGTTAAAGGGGTCCTCTCACTTCTGCACATAGCATTCATCATGTAGATCAGGCCTGCTCAACCTGAGGCCCTTCAGCTGTTGTAAAACTACAACTACCATCATTCCCAGACATCCTACAGCTTTCAGCCTACAGAAGGGCACGGTGGGAGTTGTAGTTTTACAACAGCTAAAGGGCCGCAGATTGAGCATCCCCTGATGTAGATAAAGTTAATACAAGCCACCTTCTAATGTACTGTGATTCTCCACATTTCCTCCATTGCTGGCTAGATTCATTTTTCAGCGGAACAGAAATAAATAGCGGTGGTGTAAACGGGCCTAAGAGGTGAGCGTGCAGGAAACCGTTACTGGTCTAAATAACATGAGGTAATGAGAGCGAAGTGAGAAAGTCCGGTCCAATATGGCGGATGCTCCCTGTACTTTACCACTTGGCTTTAATAGCCTGCATTCGCTACATGCATCTCACACACACATCAGCGCGTGTGAGCTGCGTGTGGTATTAGAAGCGTGTGGGGCAGTGTGAGGTGTGTGTGGTATTAGAAGCGTGTGGGGCAGTGTGAGGTGTGCGTGGTATTAGAAGCGTGTGGGGCAGTTGTGAGGTGTGTGTGGTATTAGAAGCGTGTGGGGCAGTGTGAGGTGTGTGTGGTATTAGAAGCGTGTGGGCAGTGTGAGGTGTGTGTGGTATTAGAAGCGTGTGGGGCAGTGTGAGGTGCGTGTGGTATTAGAAGCGTGTGGGCAGTGTGAGGTGTGTGTGGTATTAGAAGCGTGTGGGCAGTGTGAGCTGCGTGTGGTATTAGAAGCGTGTGGGGCAGTGTGAGGTGTGTGTGGTATTAGAAGCGTGTGGGCAGTGTGAGGTGTGTGTGGTATTAGAAGCGTGTGGGCAGTGTGAGGTGTGTGTGGTATTAGAAGCGTGTGGGCAGTGTGAGCTGCGTGTGGTATTAGAGCGTGTGGGGCAGTGTGAGGTGTGTGTGGTATTAGAAGCGTGTGGGCAGTGTGAGTGTGTGTGGTATTAGAAGGCTGTGGGCAGTGTGAGGGTGGTGGTGTATTAGAAGCGTGTGGGCAGTGTGAGCTGCGTGTGGTATTAGAAGCGTGTGGGGCAGTGTGAGGTGTGTGTGGTATTAGAAGCGTGTGGGCAGTGTGAGGTGTGTGTGGTATTAGAAGCGTGTGGGCAGTGTGAGCTGCCCGTGGTATTAGAAGCGTGTGGGCAGTGTGAGCTGCGTGTGGTATTAGAAGCGTGTGGGGCAGTGTGAGGTGTGTGTGGTATTAGAAGAGTGTGGGCAGTGTGAGCTGCCCGTGGTATTAGAAGCGTGTGGGGCAGTGTGAGGTGTGTGTGGTATTAGAAGCGTGTGGGCAGTGTGAGGTGCGTGTGGTATTAGAAGCGTGTGGGGCAGTGTGAGGTGTGTGTGGTATTAGAAGCGTGTGGGGGCAGTGTGAGGTGTGTGTGGTATTAGAAGCGTGTGGGCAGTGTGAGCTGCGTGTGGTATTAGAAGCGTGTGGGCAGTGTGAGGTGTGTGTGGTATTAGAAGCGTGTGGGGCAGTGTGAGGTGTGTGTGGTATTAGAAGCGTGTGGGGCAGTGTGAGCTGCCCGTGGTATTAGAAGCGTGTGGGGCAGTGTGAGGTGTGTGTGGTATTAGAAGCGTGGGGGGCAGTGTGAGGTGTGGTGTGGTATTAGAAGCGTGTGGGCAGTGTGAGGTGAGTGTGGTATTAGAAGCGTGTGGGGCAGTGTGAGCTGCCCGTGGTATTAGAAGCGTGTGGGCAGTGTGAGGTGAGTGTGGTATTAGAAGCGTGTGGGGCAGTGTGAGCTGCCCGTGGTATTAGAAGCGTGTGGGGCAGTGTGGCTGCCCGTGGTATTAGAAGCGTGTGGGGCAGTGTGAGCTGCCCGTGGTATTAGAAGCGTGTGGGGCAGTGTGAGGTGTGTGTGGTAGGGAGGGAGGGAGGGGGGGGGGGTCTGCCCCCTCCTGCCTGGCAGCATCTGATCTCTTACATGGGGCTATGATGGTGTGGCACCTGAGGGGTTAATTGTGCTGATCACGGCCCCCTGTAAGAGATCGGGTGCTGCCAGGCAGCAGGGGGCAGTCATGTACACAGTCCTTAGTATATTCTAACTTGAAGCGTCCCCATCACCATGGGAACGCCTCTGTGTTAGAATATACTGTCGGATCTGAGTTATCAAGATCTAACTCAAATCCGATGGTATATTCTAACATAGAGGCGTTCCCATGGTGACGGGGACGCTTCAAGTTAGAATGTACCCTGTCTTTACAGTGAAAGTCAATGGGGACGGATCCGTTTGGAAATGCACCATATTGTGTCAACGTCAAACGGATCCGTCCCCATTGACTTGCATTGTAATTCAGGACGGATCCGTTTGGCTCCGCACGGCCAGGCGGACACCAAAACGACTTTTTCCTTCATGTCCGTGGATCCTCCAAAAATCAAGGAAGACCCACGGAAGAAAAAATGGACACGAATCACGGACCAACGGAACCCGTTTTTGCGGACCACAAAAAAAAAAACGGTCGTGTGCATGAGGCCTAATACCGCCGGTAATTACCCGATGAGCAAGCAAAAGGCAGATTGTGCTAATTACAGTCAACCGCGGGCAAATAACTGTACAGCCTGGAGACAAGCGACGGTATAACGATGGCTGCATGTAATAGCGGCGTCCTCCTCAGCTGCCGAGTCCTTCCTTAGCGCCTGGAAAATCTGCCTCTGTAATACAGACACTACCAACAGCATACACTGCCACACACTGCTGCCCCCGTCACATACAGCCAGATACCCCCTCCCTCAGCATACACTGCCACACACTGCTGCCCCCCGTCACATACAGCCAGATACCCCCTCCCTCAGCATCCACGCAGCTGCCCCCCATCACATACAGCCAGATACCCCCCTCCCTCAGCATCCACGCAGCTGCCCCCCATCACATACAGCCAGATACCCCCTCCCTCAGCATCCACACACTGCTGCCCCCGTCACATACAGCCAGATACCCCCTCCCTCAGCATCCACGCAGCTGCCCCCCATCACATACAGCCAGATACCCCCTCCCTCAGCATCCACACTGCTGCCCCCGTCACATACAGCCAGATACCCCCTCCCTCAGCATCCACACAGCTGCCCCCCATCACATACAGCCAGATACCCCCTCCCTCAGCATCCGCGCAGCTGCCCCCCATCACATACAGCCAGATACCCCCTCCCTCAGCATCCGCGCAGCGCCCCCATCACATACAGCCAGATACCCCCTCCCTCAGCATCCGCGCAGCTGCCCCCCATCACATACAGCCAGATACCCCCTCCCTCAGCATCCACTGCCACACACTGCTGCCCCCGTCACATACAGCCAGATACCCCCTCCCTCAGCATACACGCAGCTGCCCCCCATACAAGATACCCCCTCCCTCAGCATCCACGCAGCTGCCCCCGTCACATACAGCCAGATACCCCCTCCCTCAGCATACACTGCCACACACTGCTGCCCCCGTCACATACAGCCAGATACCCCCCTCCCTCAGCATACACTGCCACACACTGCTGCCCCCGTCACATACAGCCAGATACCCCCTCCCTCAGCATCCGCGCAGCTGCCCCCTGTCACATACAGCCAGATACCCCCTCCCTCAGCATCCACGCAGCTGCCCCCCATCACATACAGCCAGATACCCCTCCCTCAGCATACACTGCCACACACTGCTGCCCCCCATCACATACAGCCAGATACCCCCTCCCTCAGCATCCGCGCAGCTGCCCCCCGTCACATACAGCCAGATACCCCCTCCCTCAGCATCCGCGCAGCTGCCCCCCTATACAAGATACCCCCTCCCTCAGCATCCACGCAGCTGCCCCCCCATCACATACAGCCAGATACCCCCTCCCTCAGCATCCGCGCAGCTGACCCCTATACAAGATACCCCCTCCCTCAGCATCCACGCAGCTGCCCCCCCATACAAGATACCCCCTCCCTCAGCATCCACGCAGCTGCCCCCCATACAAGATACCCCCTCCCTCAGCATCCACGCAGCTGCCCCCCATCACATACAGCCAGATACCCCCTCCCTCAGCATACACTGCCACACACTGCTGCCCCCGTCACATACAGCCAGATACCCCCTCCCTCAGCATCCACTGCCACACACTGCTGCCCCCCATCACATACAGCCAGATACCCCCTCCCTCAGCATCCACGCAGCTGCCCCCGTCACATACAGCCAGATACCCCCTCCCTCAGCATCCACTGCCACACACTGCTGCCCCCCATCACATACAGCCAGATACCCCCTCCCCTCAGCATCCACGCAGCTGCCCCCCATCACATACAGCCAGATACCCCCCTCCCTCAGCATCCACGCAGCTGCCCCCCCATCACATACAGCCAGATACCCCCTCCCTCAGCATCCCACGCAGCTGCCCCCATACAAGATACCCCCTCCCTCAGCATACACTGCCACACACTGCTGCCCCCGTCACATACAGCCAGATACCCCCTCCCTCAGCATACACTGCCACACACTGCTGCCCCCCGTCACATACAGCCAGATACCCCCTCCCTCAGCATCCACGCAGCTGCCCCCCCATCACATACAGCCAGATACCCCCTCCCTCAGCATACACTGCCACACACTGCTGCCCCCCGTCACATACAGCCAGATACCCCCTCCCTCAGCATCCACACAGCTGCCCCCCGTCACATACAGCCAGATACCCCCTCCCTCAGCATCCGCGCAGCTGCCCCCCATACAAGATACCTCCTCCCTCAGCATCCGCGCAGCTGCCCCCCATCACATACAGCCAGATACCCCCTCCCTCAGCATCCACGCAGCTGCCCCTCATCACATACAGCCAGATACCCCCTCCCTCAGCATCCACGCAGCTGCCCCCCCATACAAGATATACCCCTCCCTCAGCATTCCGCGCAGCTGCCCCCATCACATACAGCCAGATACCCCCTCCCTCAGCATCCACGCAGCTGCCCCCCCCATACAAGATATACCCCCCCCTCAGCATCCACGCAGCTGCCCCCCCATACAAGATACCCCCTCCCTCAGCATACACTGCCACACACTGCTGCCCCCCGTCACATACAGCCAGATACCCCCTCCCTCAGCATCCACGCAGCTGCCCCCCCATACAAGATATACCCCCCCCTCAGCATCCACGCAGCTGCCCCCCCCATACAAGATACCCCCTCCCTCAGCATACACTGCCACACACTGCTGCCCCCCGTCACATACAGCCAGATACCCCCTCCCTCAGCATCCGCGCAGCTGCCCCCCCATACAAGATACCCCCTCCCTCAGCATCCGCGCAGCTGCCCCCCATCACATACAGCCAGATACCCCCCTCCCTCAGCATCCACGCAGCTGCCCCCCCATCACATACAGCCAGATACCCCCTCCCTCAGCATCCGCGCAGCTGCCCCCCCCATACAAGATACCCCCTCCCTCAGCATCCACGCAGCTGCCCCCCCATACAAGATACCCCCTCCCTCAGCATCCACGCAGCTGCCCCCCATCACATACAGCCAGATACCCCCTCCCTCAGCATCCGCGCAGCTGCCCCCCCATACAAGATACCCCCTCCCTCAGCATCCACGCAGCTGCCCCACCATACAAGATACCCCCTCCCTCAGCATCCGCGCAGCTGCCCCCCATACAAGATACCCCCTCCCTCAGCATCCACGCAGCTGCCCCCCATCACATACAGCCAGATACCCCCTCCCTCAGCATCCACGCAGCTGCCCCCATCACATACAGCCAGATACCCCCTCCCTCAGCATCCCGCAGCTGCCCCCCCCATACAAGATACCCCCCTCCCTCAGCATCCACGCAGCTGCCCCCCATCACATACAGCCAGATACCCCCTCCCTCAGCATCCACGCAGCTGCCCCCCATCACATACAGCCAGATACCCCCTCCCTCAGCATCCGCGCAGCTGCCCCCCATCACATACAGCCAGATACCCCCTCCCTCAGCATCCACGCAGCTGCCCCCCATCACATACAGCCAGATACCCCCTCCCTCAGCATCCACGCAGCTGCCCCCCCATACAAGATACCCCCTCCCTCAGCATCCACGCAGCTGCCCCCCATCACATACAGCCAGTTACCCCCTCCCTCAGCATCCGCGCAGCTGCCCCCCCCATACAAGATACCCCCTCCCTCAGCATCCGCGCAGCTGCCCCCCCCATACAAGATACCCCCTCCCTCAGCATCCACGCAGCTGCCCCCCCATCACATACAGCCAGATACCCCCTCCCTCAGCATCCACGCAGCTGCCCCCCATCACATACAGCCAGATACCCCCTCCCTCAGCATCCACGCAGCTGCCCCCCATCACATACAGCCAGATACCCCCTCCCTCAGCATCCACGCAGCTGCCCCCCATCACATACAGCCAGATACCCCCTCCCTCAGCATCCGCGCAGCTGCCCCCATACAAGATACCCCCTCCCTCAGCATCCACGCAGCTGCCCCCCATCACATACAGCCAGATACCCCCTCCCTCAGCATCCACGCAGCTGCCCCCCATACAAGATACCCCCTCCCTCAGCATCCGCGCAGCTGCCCCCATACAAGATACCCCCTCCCTCAGCATCCACGCAGCTGCCCCCATCACATACAGCCAGATACCCCCTCCCTCAGCATACACAGCCACACACTGCTGCCCCCCGTCACATACAGCCAGATACCCCCTCCCTCAGCATCCACGCAGCTGCCCCCCGTCACATACAGCCAGATACCCCCTCCCTCAGCATCCACGCAGCTGCCCCCCCCATACAAGATACCCCCTCCCTCAGCATCCACGCAGCTGCCCCCCATACAAGATACCCCCTCCCTCAGCATCCACGCAGCTGCCCCCCATACAAGATACCCCCTCCCTCAGCATCCACGCAGCTGCCCCCCAATACAAGATACCCCCTCCCTCAGCATCCACGCAGCTGCCCCCCATACAAGATACCCCCTCCCTCAGCATCCACGCAGCTGCACCCCCATACAAGATATACCCCCCATACAAGATATACCCCCCAGCATCAACGCAGCTGCCCCCCCATACAAGATATACCCCCCATACAAGATATACCCCCCCTCAGCATCAACGCAGCTGCCCCCCCCATACAAGATATACCCCCCATACAAGATATACCCCCCCTCAGCATCAACGCAGATGCCCCCCCCATACAAGATATACCCCCCCCTCAGCATCAACCCCCCCCCATACAAGATATACTCCCCCCCAGCATCAACGCAGCTGCCCCCCCCATACAAGATATACCCTGTTTCTCCTGTTTCCGATCCACGTGATCTAGGAGAGCCACGTGATGTTATGACGTCAGCAGGTCCTTCCCGAATATAGTATTTAGCCATGACCAATCACAGAGCGGCCAAGCCCCGCCCCCTCCCTGCGTCCCTCGGCTCCTAGGCATGATCTGCACCGTTAAATTATGGTACCCCCATGACCAATCACAGAGCGGCCAAGCCCCGCCCCCTCCCTGCGTCCCCTCCCCTCCCTCGGCTCCGATAGCATGATGTGCACCGTTAAAGTATGGTACCTTGAATGACCAATGACAGAACGGCCAAACCCCGCCCCCCCTCCCTGCGTCCCTCCCCTCCCTCAGGTCCTATAAACCAAAATTTTACAATGTGGCCAAGCCTATTTGCGCATGCGCGGTGGGCCGTAAATCCAAGGTTCCCTCCCTCCCTCTGCGCGTTCACAGCCGCTACCTGTGAAATCATGGTACCCATGTTGCGTCTGCGCAAGCGCCAACACGCCTTCGCGTCATCCAATGAAGAGCCGAGCTCAGCTCACACCTTCGTTTCAACCTGACGTCAGTACCTGAAGTGACGAGGGTACCAACTTTTAACAGGTACCAACTTTTCACGGAACACCCGGCCCCCCTCCCTCCCCTGTAGTTAACTCATTGGTGGCCAGTGGGCCCCCTCCCCCCCTGTAGATAACTCATTGGTGGCCAGTGCGGCCGGCCCCCCCTCCCTCCCCCGTATAATTAAAATCGCCCCCCCTATCATTGGTGGCAGTGGTGAGTACCCATCGGAGTCCCAGTTTAATCGCTGGGGCTCCGATCGGTAACCATGGCAACCAGGACGCTACTGCAGTCCCGGTTGCCATGGTTGCTTAGCAATTTGTAGAAGCATCATACTTACCTGCTGCGCTGTCTGTGACCGGCCGGGAGCTCCTCCTACTGGTAAGTGACAGGTCTGTGCGGCGCATTGCTTAATGATCTGTCACTTACCAGTAGGAGGAGCGCCCGGCCGGTCACAGACAGCGCAGCTCGCAGGTAAGTATGATGCTTCTACAAATTGCTAAGTAACCATGGCAACCAGGACTGCAGTAGTGTCCCGGTTGCCATGGTTACCGATCGGAGCCCCAGCGATTACACTGGGACTCTAATCGGTACTCTCCACTGCCACCAATGATAGGGGGGAGATTTTAATTAGGAGGGGGGGCCCACTGGCCACCAACGAGTTAACTACAGGGGAGGTAGGGGGGGGGCACTGGCCACCAATGAGTTAACTACAGGGGAGGGGGGGGGGCGGCCCACTGGCAACCAATGTGTTAACTACAGTGGGGGGGGGGGGCAGCAGGGGGCAGTCTTGTACACAGTTTGTAGTGTATTCTAACCTGAAGCATCACCATGGGAACGCCTCTGTGTTAGAATATACTGTCGGAAATGAGTTTTCACGAAGTGAAAACTCAGCTCTGAAAAAGCTTTTATGCAGAGGGATCTTCGGATCCGTCTGTATGAAAGTAACCTACGGCCACGGATCACGGACACGGATGCCAATCTTGTGTGCATACGTGTTCTTTCACGGACCTATTGACTTGAATGGGTCCGTGAACCGTTGTCCGTCAAAAAAATAGGACAGGTCATATTTTTTTGACTGACAGGATACACGGATCACGGCCTCGGCTGCAAAACGGTGCATTTTCCGATTTTTTTTCACTGACCCATTGAAATCCGCAAAAAAAACCGGAAAACGGCACAAAGGCCACGGATGCACACAACGGTCGTGTGCATGAGGCCTAAGTGTGATTTCCTCCTCCTTATCTTTTCTGTAAACTCCGGAGCTGAAAACAAACATAGTCTGAAGTAAGGAAATGGATATCACAGCAACACAGTGATGGCAGATTTCACAGAAGTGATATGCTCCCTACTTCTTAGTGAAATGCATCTAGCTGTGCAGCTGAAACGGGGAATAATATGTCCCACAAATACATTAGGGAGGCCCATAAAAGAAGCACAGCGATTATACAAACTTTATTGAAAACATTGCATATTTTTTAAACCAGCACCTGGATCTGCATGCGTTCATATTAGCATGTAATAGAAAAATGTGTGTAACCACATATACATTATCTGTATAAGCGCCACCTGCTGTTTGTTCAGGGGTGTTGGGAGTTAGACCCCTATATTGATCTTTTATTGAAGACCTATCCTGAGTACATGCCGGAGACACCCTTTAAGGACCGCTGTATTTCGTAATGCTGCTTGTTAAAAATCTGTGGAACTATATTTGTGTGGTTGTGAGGAGCCGTCAAAAACCAAATCTGCCAACCCAGTGTCCGTCTAGATAACAATAATAATCTTTATTTCCAGGACGTCCTCCATGACAGCACATGGGAGGTTGTCCTTATAGGCCTCTGTAGGGACCGGAAGCAAGAGAGTTTAAAAGACGAACAGGGCAAAAATACTTATTATTCTGACCGGGAGTTAGAAGAAGAAGAGTCGATCTTTCCCTCAGGTTCTTCTGAAGATCATAAAAAATACCTATTTTCTTTGTAAGATCTGGATTTGTTACTATCAGCGGTAAGGCCTCATGCACACGACAGTTTTTTTTCACGGTCCGCAAAAACGGGGTCCGTGGGTCCGTGATCCGTGACCGTTTTTTCGTCCGTGGGTCTTCCTTGATTTTTGGAGGATCCACGGACATAAAAAAAAAATCGTTTTGGCGTCCGCCTGGCCGTGCGGAGCCAAACGGATCCGTCCTGAATTACAATGCAAGTCAATGGGGACGGATCCGTTTGACGTTGACACAATATGGTGCCATTGCAAACGGATCCGTCCCCATTGACTTTCAATGTAAAGTCAGGAGTCCCTTTACTTTCACACTTGCGTTCATATAATGCAGACGGTGGCTCCGTTCAGAGCGGATCCGTCTGCATTATATTGTTAAAACATTTCTAAGTGTGAAAGTCGCCTCAGACGGATCCGTCCAGACTTTACATTGAAAGTCAATGGGGGACGGATCCGTTTGAAAATTGAGCCACAGTGTGTCATCTTCAAACGGATCCGTCCCCATTGACTTACATTAGAGGTCTGGACGGATCCGCTCGCCTCCGCACGGCCAGGCGGACACCCGAACATAACTTGAAGCGTCCCCATCACCATGGGAACGCCTCTACGTTAGAATATACTGTCGGATATGAGCTACATCGTGAAACTCATTTCCGACAGTATATTCTAACACAGAGGCGTTCCCATGGTGACGGGGACGCTTCTAGTTAGAATATACTGAAAAACTGTGTACATGACTGCGCCCTGCTGCCTGGCAGCACCCGATCTCTTACAGGGGGCCGTGATCAGCACAATTAACTCCTCAGGTGCCGGACCTGAAGGGGTTAATTGTACTATCATATCCCCCTGTAAGAGATCAGGGCTGCCAGGCAGCAGGGGGCAGACCCCCCCCATCTCCCCAGTTTGAATATCGTTGGTGGCACAGTGTGCGCCCACCATCGGGCCCCCCCTCCCTCCCTCTATTGTTATAAATCGTTGGTGGCACAGTGTGCGCCCACCATCGCCCCCCCCTTCCTCCCTCTATAGTTAAAAATCGTTGGTGGCACAGTGTGCGCCCACCATCGGCCCCCCCTCTCTCTATAGTAGTAACAACCATTGGTGGCAGTGTGCGGCCTCCCATCCCCCCCCCCATCATTGGTGGCAGCAGAGTTCCGAACGGAGTCCCAGTTTAATCGCTGGGGCTCCGATCGGTAACCATGGCAACCAGGAAGCTACTGCATCCCTGGTTGCCATGGTTATTTAGCAATAGTACAATTGTAGAAGATTCATACTTACCTGCTTGCTGCTGCGATGTCTGTGACCGGCCGGGAGCTCCACCTACTGGTAAGTGACAGGTCTGTGCGGCGCATTGCTAAAGAACTGTCACTTACCAGTAGGAGGAGCTCCCGGCCGGTCACAGACATCGCAGCAGCAAGCAGGTAAGTATGAATCTTCTACTGTTGTACTATTGCTAAGTAACCATGGCAACCAGGGCTGCAGTAGCTTCCTGGTTGCCATGGTTACCGATCGGAGCCCCAGCGATTAAACTGGGACTCCGATCGGAACTCCGCTGCCACCAATGATGGGGGGGGGGGAATGGGAGGCCGCACACTGCCACCAATGGTTGTTACTACTATAGAGAGAGGGGGGGCCGATGGTGGGCGCACACTGTGCCACCAACGATTTTTAACTATAGAGGGAGGAAGGGGGGGGCGATGGTGGGCGCACACTGTGCCACCAACGATTTATTACAATAGAGGGAGGAAGGGGGGGCGATGGTGGGCGCACACTGTGCCACCAACGATATTCAAACTGGGGAGGGGGGGGGGTCTGCCCCCTGCTGCCTGGCAGCCCTGATCTCTTACAGGGGAATATGATAGTACAATTAACCCCTTCAGGTGCGGCACCTGAAGGGGTTAATTGTGCTATCATAACCCCCTGTAAGAGATCGGGTGCTGCCAGGCAGCAGGGGGCAGTCTTGTACAAAGTTTGCAGTGTATTCTAACTAGAAGCGTCCCCATCACCATGGGAACGCTTCTGTGTTAGAATATACTGTCGGAAATGAGTTTTCACTAAGTGAAAACTTAGATCAGAAAAAGCTTTTATGCAGACGGATCTTCGGATCCGTCTGTATGAAAGCAACCTACGGCCACGGATCACGGACATGGATGCCAATCTTGTGTGCATCCGTGTTCTTTCACGGACCCATTGACTTGAATGGGTCCGTGAACCGTTGTCCGTCAAAAAAATAGGACAGGTCATATTTTTTTGACGGACAGGATACACGGATCACGGCCTCGGCTGCAAAACGGTGCATTTTCCGATTTTTCCACGGACCCATTGAAAGTCAATGGGTCCGCGAAAAAAAACGGAAAACGGCACAATGGCCACGGATGCACACAACGGTCGTGTGCATGAGGCCTAAGGGAAACTATGGAGGCGGAGGAGGTTCAACAACCAAAAACAACTCAGGACGAGATATTTAGAGGATTAAGGGCAAAGAAAAGGAAACTATTTCCGGTTAATTCCAATCTGAGAGAGACGATACTGGAGGAATGGGAAGATGCAGAAAAGAAACTTTCCATTCCTCAAAAATTCAGAAGTCGCCTTCTCTTTAATCCTGAGGACACTAAGTTATGGGAACTTTCAAAATAGATGTCCAGGTAGCAAAAGTTGCAAAAAGACAACCATCCCATTTGAAGGCTCGTCCCAATTGAAAGATAAAATCTGATGAACTGGGAATGAGTCTGGGAATGTTCATCAGCAACAATCAATACTAATATTGCCGCCACATCTGCAGCCAGAGCTATGGGATTATGTCTCAATCAATTGGAGAACCATTTAAAGTTCAAGACACCTAGAGAAGTAATAATAATAAAGGTATGGTGGGAAATCAAATGTTTGTGTACTCCACCATGGAAGGTCCAGTGTCTGCTCGGTCAGTACCGGGTTCAGAACCTCCTGCCCAGGATCATGTAAGTCAGGTGTGCTGTATAGGCCCTGTAATAATACTTTTGGATTTCTGCATAGCTAGCTGTCACGGGGTAGCATCACGGGTATAAAGATACAGAGGAGGTGCACCCCCTGAGCTGCCACCCGGTCCCCTATCCCTGCCTACTTGCACCACCCGCCTTAGGTGACGGGGTGCAACTGGGCGACAGGCCCTGACCTGAGTAAGTGCAAGCAGAGCGATAGAGACAGCAGGGAAGTGGACAGCCACTGAGAGGTAGCACTCAAGCGAACAGAGAGGTGGAACAAGCAAGGTACCACCAAAAATGGAAGGGGCGAGGTGGGTCAACTAGCCGGGGTCAGTCCAGGAGGTCACATCAGTACGAGGGAGGAGGCAAAGACAAAATCCAAAAGCAAGCCGATGTCAAAATTCGAGAGGTTAGCGTCAAGGTTCAGGGAGCAGGCAGAAGAGGTGTCAGGAAGCAGATCAAGGGTCAAATCCAAAGGTAAGCTTAATAACAATAATAATACACAGCCTAAGGGACCAAAATCACAGGCAACCTGTAGCCAGCAAGTTGCCTGTATTCATAGTGGGGAGTGAGGGTCATGGGACGTGGCCAGCGTCTAAAGAACTTGGCATTGGAGAACCCTTTTTCTTCCCCCAGACAACGACCTATTGTCTCAGGGGCCTCTTTGGCATCCACAAGTGCATTCTGAAGAGCAGATACTAGGAGCCAGGGGCCTGTCAGAAAGAGTTATAATAACCATCCTTCAAAGTCATAAGAGGGTTCCTTCTGCCATCTAAGGTAAGAATTGAAAGAAATTCTGTTCCTGGTTTGTTTCTCTTCACTAAGAGTCAGTTTCCCCTTCTATTCAGGATATTCTAGAATTTCTGCAGGAAGGTTTTGACATGGGTCTCAGGCCCAGTACTATAAAAGTTCAGATTCCGGCTTTGAGTTGGTTTTCTTGACTTCCCTCAAGCAGAGCACAATTGGATAAAAACAGTTTCTCGTGCCATCTCCAGAATCCGGCCTCTGGTAAGAAAGTCAGTCCCCACTCGGGACTTGTCACTAGTGTTGGAGCACCTATGTAATCCTCCTATTGAAGCTTTAGAAAACTGTGAAATAAAAATGCTGAGGACTTCCAGTTCCGGCGCCAACATGAAAGGAAGCACGCGTTAAGAGCTCCGTTCCCTGAAGCAGCGATTTTGCAAATCCCCCATCATACAGCTAGTTAACTTGTTCTTGGCTGGCAGATATTTTCACCCTCTTTCTACAGCTCCGGTTCAAGGACCGTCTTCTCTATGGGGAGAAAATCTAATAGGAACCCCGCAAAGTCTCACAACGCGCCAACAGACACCAAGATGGCGACGAAAAAAGGAAAGGATCGCAGATATGCAACCTCCACCGGCGAGCACAGAGCATGTATCGGAAGGTGAGCGAGAGGAGATGGGCATCATTTGCAAGCTTCTGGTGATTGAGGTTGCAGCGCGCATACTACCTGACTTGCAAGATGCCCTTTCTTCCACTGTGTCGCAGTCGTTTTCAGCGCTTCAAGCGGCGGTAACCCAGCACGCTTCCTAGTTGGAAGACATGGAAAACCGGATTCAAAGCCTGGAATCCCACAAGAAGGTAGGGCACTCACAACTTAAAAAGCTTTGGCGGAAAATGCAAAGTTATGGGATAAACTGGAGGACCTTAAAAATCGCTCCAGGTGGGAGCATACAAGCAAAGCAGAGGGCAAGTGTTGGTGCGTGACCACAAAGTCCTTATCTTCTGAGACTTTTCTGCTGAGGTGTACCGTCGCAGGAGAGCCTTTACCCCCCTCTGCTCAGAGCTGGTCAAGGAACAAGTCCGCTTCTCTCAAGTCCGTGTCTGGCCACGCTAAAGATCCTCGTTCCAGATGGCTCCACAGCGACCTTTACAGATCCGACGGAGGCAACTCGTGTTCTACAGAACTTCCAGCGTCGTGACAGGCAATTGCCGGCCATTACCTACAAGAAGGACTATGTCCATTCCAGCCAAGCACAAGACAGGGGCTGAACTGATATAGGGGCCAGGAGTGAGATAAGTGTCTTGAACTCTGCTAAGTGGCGGAGCCTAATTATTAACCTTTTGTTGTCCTTTAGGAGTTAATGTATGATATGCAGTCCTTCCCTAGTAAGGATATTGTTTATGGGTCTTTTTGTTATCGAGTTATTAGGTCCATGCTAGTAGATACGTTGCCGATACGATATATCAGACATAGGGGTTCGTTTTAAGGGGGCTGCTCCCCATTTCCCGCTCTTTGACATTCGTCGGCGAGATGCCTGCTTTTTCTCTCCCTGTGAATATATATTACGATCTGGCGGGGACCCGCGGCTGCCCGGTGGGATTAGCACTTGCACAGGCAGGTGCCTCCCCTGTTAGAAGACCGTCCCCTGTCCTACTATTATACAACTGACGCTTATTACGCGTTCTTATGCCATTTATAAGGTCATAGGCTATGAAGGGATAGGGGCCGGGAAGGAAGCATGCGGTCTTTAACCCTTTCATGACCAAAGGTCATTGATGCCCCAGTGTCCAGGTCAAAATTTACAAATCTGACATGCGTCACTTTAAGTGGTAATAGCTTTACTTATCCACGGCATTCTGAGATTGTTTTCTCGTGACACATTGTACTTCATGACGGTCATAAATTTGAGTCAATATATATCACCTTTATTTATGAAAAAATCCCAAATTTACCCAAAAATTAAAAAAATTTGCAATATTCTAAATTTCAATTTCTCTGCTTCTAAAACAGAAAGTGATACCTCATAAAATGTGTATTACATAACATTCCCCACATGTCTACTTTATGTTGGCATCATTTTGGAAATGTTATTTTATTTTTTTAGGACGTTACAAGGCTTAGAAGTTTAGAAGCAATTCTTCAAATTTTAATGAAAATTTCCAAAACCCACTTTTTAAGGACCAGTTCAGGTCTGAAGTCACTTTGTGGGGCTTACATAGTGGAAACCCCCCATAAATGACCCCATTGTAGAAACTACACCCCTCAAGTTACTTAAAACCAATTTTACCAACGTTATTAACCCTTTAGGTGTTCCACAAGAACTAAAGGAAAATGGAGATGAAATTTCTAAATTTCACTTTAAAAAAATAAATAAATCTTTAACACATTAAGGGTTAACAGCCAAACAAAACTTAATATTTATTACTCTGATTCTGGCGTTTACAGAAACACCCCACATGTGGTCGAAAACTGCTGTAAGGGCGCACGGCAGGGCGCAGAAGGAAAGGAACACCGTATGGTTTTTGGAAGGCAGATTTTGCTGGATTGCTCTTCTGAACACCATATGTTTTTTATTTTTCTACCGATCGTCTTGTGCAGGGGCTAATTTTTTGCAGAAAGAGTTGAGGTTTTTATTGGTACAATTTTTGGGTACATAGGATTTTTTGATCATTCATAATTACACTTTATGGGACAAGGTGAGCAAAAAATTGGCTGTTTTGGAACAGTTTTTTTTTTTGTTACAGCGTTCATCTGATGGGTTAGGTCATGTGACAGTTTTATAGAGCAGATCGTTACGGACGTGGCAATACCCAATATGTATACTTTTTCTTATTTATTTAAGTTTTACACAATAATAGCATTTCTGAAACCAAAAAAATGATGTTTTAGTGTCTCCATAGTCTGAGAGCCATAGCTTTTTTATTTTTTGGGCGATTGTCTTAAATATGGACTCATTTTTGGCGGGATGAGGTAACGGTTTGATTGGTACTATTTTGGGGTATATACACCTTTTTTGATCGCTTGGTGTTGCACTTTTTGTGATGTAAGGTGACAAAAATGGCTTATTTTTTTACACCGTTTTTATTTTTTATGGTGTTTATTGGACAAGGTTGATGATGTGATATATTTACAGAGATGGTCGTTACAAACGTGGTGACACCTAATGTGTGTGTTTTTTTTTCGGGTTTTTTTATAGGAAAAGGAAATTTATTTTTAACATTTTTATTTATTTATTTTTACTTTTATTATTTTCAATTTTTTTGTATCAGTTCCCTCTTGGATCTTGAAGATCCAGTGGGGCTGATGGTTGTACTATACTTTTGGTATAGCTCTTGCATTACACTATGCTCTTGCATTACAAAGTATAATACAATCAGATGCCTGTAGGTGGCAGCACCGGATGCCTATGCCATGGCAACCGGACGCCTTTGCGATCGCAGCAGCCCTGATGGTTGAGAGAGGGAGCCCCCTCCCTCTATTAACCCCATGGATGCCGCTACTGCGGCATCTATGGGGTTACAGCAGTGTCAGCATAGAGCTGACACACGCTGCTGATGGTGACGGCTCAGGAATGGAGCCGCCGCCATCACACACAGAAGGGGGATCGCATCGGGGGCAGGGGGCAGCGCTGGAAACGGGGGAGGGGGGGGCAGCATTTTACTTATTACAGATTGGGGCAGGAGAGGGTGGACCGCATCGGGGGCAGGATAAGAAGAAGGATAAGAAGGGGGCACAGATCGGGGCAGGAGGGAGCGGACCGCATCGGGGGCAGGATAAGAAGAAGGACAAGAAGGGGGCACAGATCGGGGCAGGAGGGAGCGGACCTCATCGGGGGCAGGATAAGAAGGACAAGAAGGGGGCACAGATCGGGGCAGGAGGGAGCGGACCTCATCGGGGGCAGGATAAGAAGGGGGCACAGATCGGGGGCTTCAAGAAGGGGGCACAGATCGGGGGCTTCAAGAAGGGGGCACAGATCGGGGGCTTCAGGACACATTACCGATTTCAGGCTCTGATCTGCAGAGCGCAGATCAGAGCCTGAAACCGGCATTTTAACACTGCCGCGATCCGATTGGTTAGTCTGCACAGACTAACCAATCGGATCGATTGCCGGCAAGGGGCCACTCTGATTGGTCCCTTGCCGGCATTACTGCACTGTATGCTGTCCGTGACAGTATACAGGGCAGGGGCAGAAGCTTTAATCCAAGCGCTTTGCAGCGCTTGGATTAAAGAGCTGCCAGATATACGTGGTAGCTGCACGGGGTATGTGCAGCTATCACGTATATATACAGATTGCAGTCGTGAAGGAGTTAAATATAATGTGGGATTGAGACATACTACTGATCCCCTGACACCCTTTAGGGGTTAATTTCTGTTCTAATGTTCTATTCTATCAAGAGCAATGTTTAATTTTTTATGTCCAGTTCATGAGGTTTTGGATCCATGATGATGGACCCGTTAAATATGTATCAGCTCGGATAGTTTGTCGCTATGGTGGGATACGGCTCCTCTGAGGTGGAGGGGATAACGCTGAGTTCCTCCCGCCTTATACCATGCAGGGGCGGGAGATTTGAACTACATTCTGAATGTTCATTGTGACGTTCATTGTGTCTCTCAAACAACCCACTGTTACCCGGAGGAGTCAGCGCTTACCATGGCAGCAACCTCTAATATATGCATATCGCTCTCTAGAAAAGTTACCAGATAAATATCGTTTGCTATCTATTTCTCTATCATCTACATACCTCAGACTCCACCAGCTGGTATGGTAAAAGCTGGCGGGCTAAGAGTTCCGTCAAGCCAGCTGTCAGACGCCGGGCAAGGGGGTGACTCTGTGACATTGGCTTCTTACGCTCAAACATTTCCTTTACAGACACATGACTGTGGGCAGATGAGATGGAACTGCTGAAGGTGAGAGGCGGAGTGGCGGGTGGTTGAGAGGGAGCAAGGAGGACAGCAGTGGTTGACGTGGCTGAAGATGCTGGACCAGGAGGAGGATGGTGGCTTTGAGCTTGTGTGCTGCTTCTACTCGTCATCATGTGTTGATCCCATAGGCGTTTGTGATGTGCGATCATGTGCCTTCGCAAAGCAGTTGTACCTAGGTGGGTGTTGGATTTCCCACGATTCAGTTTCTTTTGGTACAGATTGCAAATGGCATCGCTGTTGTCAGAGGCAGACACACAAATAAAATGCCACACTGCTGAGCTTTGCAATGACGGCATGCGTTGATTGGCGTGCTGTCTGGCTGACCCCGGGTGCCGATACATGCTGTCTGACTGTGCCACTAGCTCCTTGCGACGACCTCCCCCTGCTTCCAACTCGTCTCCTCCTTCTCTCTGTCTCCCCTTCTGAACTTTCCCCCTCTTCTTCTTCTCTTCGAGCAGGCACCCACGTGGCACCCACGAACACATCGTCATCATCAAACACTTCACTTGTATCTGACACCTCAGCTAAGGAAGCAGCAGCGGATACAACATCATCATCATCACACTGTACGTCCATGTGTGTAATGCTGCCTGACTGAGACATAGCCCTGTTTTCTACATCCTCTGGCAATAATGGTTGCGCATCACTAATTTCATCCAACGGATGTGTAAATAACTCCTCTGAGGGATCAAGTGAAGCGGCTGTGGTGACTGTGGTGGTGGTGGTGGCGGCGGGGGGGAGAGTGGTAACTTGAGAGCAGGTGACCAAAGCTGAGCTGGAGGGGGATGGTGCGTCAAGGTTCTTAGCGGAAGCTGTTGAAGATTGGGTGTCCTGTGTAAGCCAGTCAACTATTTTCTCTGAATTTTTTGGGTTCAGGGTACGTGGCCTCTGAACACTGGGCATTATTCCAGGGCCAGTGGAAATCACGGCACCACGACCAAGACGGCCCCTTCGGGGTGGCCTGCCTCTGCCTGTCATTTTATTTTTTTATGTGACGTGGTACTATGCGTGCAAGGTACTGTGCCAACCGATATAAGTGGTGGGCAGTGGGCACAATACAGTCTGTGTGGGCCTGACACACACGGGCTTGCAAATGTGATTATATCCCAGAAAAATGTTAAATATAATTTTTTTTATCTGCAAGGTATTTGAGTGAATGACACCCTGTGACGGTATGAGTGGAGGCCTAGCCACTAGCCAGTGTACAGTCTGTGTGGGCCTGACACACACGGGCTTGCAAATGTGATTATATCACAGAAAAAATGTAAATATAATTTTTTTTTTGCAAGGTATTTGAGTGAATGACATCCTGTAACGGTATGAGTGAAGGCCTAGCCACTAGCCAGTGGCCACAATACAGTCTGTGTGGGCCTGACACACACGGGCTTGCAATTTGCAAATGTGGTTATCTCACAGTAAAAAAATGTATATAATTTTTTTATCTGCAAGGTATTTGAGTGAATGACACCCTGTAACGGTATGAGTGAAGGCCTAGCCAGTGGCCACAATACAGTCTGTGTGGGCCTGACACACACGGGCTTGCAATTTACAAATGTGATTAGATCACAGAAAAAAAATGTATATAATTTTTTTTATCTGCAAGGTATTTGAGTGAATGACATCCTGTAACGGTATGAGTGAAGGCCTAGCCAGACACTAGCCAGTGGCCACAGTACAGTATGTGTGGGCCTGACACACGGACTTGCAATTTGCAAATGTGATTATATCACAGAATTTTTTTAATAGAATATTTTTTTTCTGCAAGGTATTTGAGTGAATGACACTCTGTAACGGTATGAGTGGAGGCCTAGCCACTAGCCAGTGGCCACAATACAGTCTGTGTGGGCCTGAGACACACGGGCTTGCAAATGTGATTATGTCACAGAAAAATATTAAGTAGAATTTTTTTTATCTGCAAGGTATTTTCTGTCACACCCTGTATGAATGGTGTGCACACAGTGCTGTCTGTGACTGAGCCTGCAGCCTCTCACACACAGGCAGCCAGGCAACTGCAATATATATATATATATATATAAAAAATAAAAATAAAAAGCAGACTGATGTACCAGCCCTGAAAAGGGCTTTTTGGGGTGCTGTCTGGACGCTGTCCTTACAGCAGATGAGTCTGTGGACACAGAACACTACCCTAGCTAACGTTTTCACTATTGAATCAGCAGCAGCAGTACTCTCCCTCCTCTCACTGTGAATGCAGCTTCCGAATGAATCTAAAATGGATGCTGTCCTGGAGGTGGGAGGGTCTGGGAGGGCGGGTCTGCTGCTGATTGGCTGGAATGTGTCTGCTGACTGTGAGGTACAGGGTCAAAGTTTACTCAATGATAATGTATAGGGGGCAGACCGAACATCGCATATGTTCACCCGCCGCGGCGAACGCGAACAAGCTATGTTCGCCGGCGAATAGTTTGGGACATCACTACTAGTCCGTTCTTGGGCTTGAAGCTCCTAGAGGCTTGATTGCTTGCATTATTTCACGTAGTGCATTTCTCCCTTTTAATGCACTGTGATTATGGGGTTTCTTCTCTGACTGTTGCATAAACTGATGGGCAGCAGCTGCTATAGGGGAACATTTCTGACTTATTTTAGTCATGATCCTTTTGTTGGAAAAAAGTAAAGTCCAAAGTAATATACTATCACTGGTTATCCAACCATTTGCAGCGGATAGGGACAGTTTTGTCCTTATCAGCTTTTTGTTATGGCGGTTTAAGTTGACGGTTAGAGTTTGGGGAAGGAAAGAGAAAATTAGTTCTGATGCTTCACAACTGACATTAGGGCAACTCGGTGGATTTCGCCTGTTGCTCTACAATGGCTAACCCCCTGAAAGTAGTATCCTGGAACGTTAAAGAGTTAAAATCACAAAGTAAACGAATAATGATATTAAAACACGTTAAGAGACTAGGCGCAGATGTAGCCCTCTTACAGGAAACTCATCTGGCACTTAAAGATTTCTCCCGCATGAAACGTCTATGGGTAGGAGAGGTATATGGATCCAAAGCCCTAGGAAACAAGGTGGGCGTCCTCGCCTTACTAAAGAAAGGACTCCGATATTAAGTGCTATCACATGACCATGATAACACTGGCCGAATATCACATTTACACCTCACCTCCCAGGGGGGACTTAAGTATATATAATATATATGGCCCCAATGATTTTGATGCAGCGTTTTTTAAGACTCTTGGCCAGCGTCTGATACAGGATCCCCTCGAGCTGAAAAGAGTAGCGGGAGATATGAATGCGGTAGTAAATCAAATGGAAGATAGAAGGAGGAATTTGAGGACGCCAGATAAAAAAGGAACTGGAGATCATAGGCTATCACTCTTACCGAAAGATGCCGATTTAATAGACACATGGAGATTATTTAACCCTGGAAGGTCGAGAACTTACGTTTTTCTCACCCACGCATAGGTCATGGTCACGTATTGATTGTATTCTGGTCATCAGAAGGAGCATAGGCCGTTTCACAGACCCTAGTGATTTCTGATCATGCCCCAGTGTCAGATTTCTTGTGGAGGTTTCCCTTCTTTTTATTGAAAGATGAAAAATTTTGTGACGTGCTCCACGGCTGGTGGTTGGAATATAAACAAGACAATGAGAGTTCAGAAAATCCTCAGTTGTTGTGGGATGCTGGTAAGACAGTACTCAGGGGTAGGATCATGGCATACATGTATAATAAGAAGCGCATAGCCAAGACAAAACTCTCTCAATTAAGTGATTCCCTGAGGACAGCATATACTGCCTATCAGGGCAATCCGACCCCTCTTCTGCAGGAAAATTGGCCATAGGCCAAACGGGCATATGATGACTGGCTGTTGAATTGGGAAAAAATGGCTCAATCAAAATGGGAGGCACACCTGTTTAGATATGGGGACAAAGCAGGGAGCCTCCTGGCGAGGCTAGCTAAAGGACAGAGGCCTCAGACTAACATCATGGCCCTTAAAGAAAGTACGTCTCTCACCCAAAAGAGATTAATACTATTCTAAGAGATTTCTATGCAAACTTGTATGAGGAATCGGGTTGTTCCACAACGGGGGATCAGGATTGGCTGCAGCAATCTAAGATCCCGAAAATTTCTGATCACGACAGAACAGCACTTAATCCCCAAATTTCGACACAAGGAAAGGCCCCGGGACCCGGGGTTTACAGGAGAATTTTTCCACATCTTAGCATCAGATATTTCTCCAACACTCGCCCTAATATATAATGGGTACATGAAGGGCGAGACCATACCGTCTCACACCAACACAGCGTATATCAAGGTTTGCCAAAGCCTGTCAAAAATCCTGAATTAGCCTCTTCTTATCGCCCAATCTCATTAAATAATCTCAAAAATTTTGGCCGATAGACTTGCGCTCCTCCTACCCATACTAATTTCCCACGAGCAAGTGGGATTTGTGCAAGGTAGAGCTGCAGTAACCAACATTCACAAGGTTCTAGCAGTATTGGATGAAATAAAAATGCACCCTTCATCCCACCCATCTCCAGCCATAGTGACCATTGATGCTGAGAAAGCATTTGATAATGTGGATTGGAGATGGATGGGATCAGTATTAAATCATATGGGGGTTACGGGTCAGTTTCGGCAGTATCTCACAGCTCTCTATACTGATCCCCTGGCCAGAGTACACACACCTGGATACTTGTCAGCCCCTTTCAACCTATACAAAGGCACCAGACAAGGATGTCCGCTATCCCCCCTACTATTTAATATCTTAATAGAACCTCTATCCCGTCAACTACTACTAAGAACAGATATCGCAGGAGTCAAAATAGAGGATTTATGTATTAAACCTGCCCTTTTTGCGGACGATTTATTATTGTTCCTAGAGCACCCATGCAGGGATCTAAGTCGGGTGTTTCAGCTTTTGGGGGATTTTGGCAGGGTATCTGGGTTCAGGGTCAATCCTGGCAAATCGGAGCTTATGTTCCTTAACAACAGCCTTAAGGGATAAAATATACCACAGCTCAATATCCCAATTCAGATAGCTAGAAAATCTATCAAATATGTTGGTATATATATTGGGCGACGCCCTGAGTCGTTATATCACTTGAATTATCCCCCACTGATTAAAAAGATACTTGCAGACATAGAAAGGTGGATGAATCTTCCCTTATCGCTAGGAGGGAGAAGTCAGCTCCTGAAAATGATAAGTATCCCAAAACTCTTGTACCCTATGCAAAACATCCCCCTCCTTCTAAAACATTCAGATTTAACCACATTAGAAACAGCATTCCGATCCTTTTTATGGGCCGGGAGACGCTCCAGGATAGCATTGTCTAAATTGCAGCTACCAAAACACAAAGGGGGGCTTTCGTTTCCACATTTACGGCTCTATAACTTAGCCAGTCTAACAAGACATTGTATTGATTGGATCTTCAATACCAGCTTTTTTCACCAATACATGATTAGAGATCCACCTGGTACGGCCATGGTCACTAGGGGCATTGCTACATACCAAACTCTTAGTGATACCCCCCCCCCCCCTAATAAAACTGAGTCTCCTGGTAAGGGATACACTAGCCACATGGAAGGCAGTGTGTAAATTACATAACCTTCCCTTTAGATTTTCTAGATATATGCCACTTTGGGGTCATCCGAAATTCCCAGCAGGGATAGACTCGCAAGATTTTGTAAAGTGGAGGGAAAAAAACATAAAAATGGTAGGACACTTGTGGAACAAACAGTGCAATCGCTTTTAGGAGCTTCAGGAGACATTAAATCTGGGTCAAACTCAACACTGGTTAGCTTACCTCCAAATTAGGAAGTTCATAGGGGGTAGAATACATGATCCGAGAGAGGTCTTTGTCCCCAATCATCTAGATAGTGTGTTGGCAGAAAAAAAGAGGAAGGAAGCTCAAAGTACCAAACTAGTAATTAGAAGAATATATATTTTTATTAAATACATGATTAAAAAGCACACATATAATAGATGCCAAGGACAAGGTAAGGGGAACAGGGAGGAGAGAAAGAGCGCCACCCTGGACGAACACACTGATCACAAAAATTAATATGTTAAAGATAATACTGAGATCATGAGAAAAACACATCTATGTAAGGTACAATGACTAACTCGTGAATCCAGTGTGCAAAAAATTATTATATATATTGAAAAGGTGAGTAAAGACCAATAGAGGAACCCACCATGGCTGTGGTGCATAATGTGCAAAAAACATTGGCAGTACAAAAATATACAGGCAGTATACCAATGAATAAATAGTTACAGGCCAAGTGAGAGGTCTCAACATCGGCAGCACAAAGCCATGGCAGGGAGACTGTGATCTAAAACTCACCAAGGAGGGACCAAGTGTGAAAGAAGACCAGGATGGCGCTACCCCAACGCGCGTTTCGGCGTGCCTTCGTCAGGGGGTAGCGCCATCACTGTGGACCAGGTATTTAAAGTCTCCTTGAACCAATAAGCGTAGTGTGTTGGGTTCGGGCCAGAGGAAAAAATCCCTATCATAGCTATATGTGGATCTTAGAGACATCAAACAGAAAAGTGTAGCGGAGAAGATGTTTTTACAATGGAAAGATTTCCCTCAGATTGATATTCCAACCGCTCTACCGCGGGGATAGAACAAGATATGCAAAATGGTCCCTAACGAAATCTGGAGAGAAACACACTTCAGAATGTTACATAAGGCCATATACGGGTTTCAATACTCTTCAGCAGGATCAATTTAGGTTAACAGAATGTCCAAAATGTAACCTTAAGGGCTCGGATTTGTCCCATGGGGTGTGGTCCTGCCCAAAAATAAAGGAGTTTTGGAAACTGATCAAATGTTACATCAAAACCCATCTAAAGATTTACATTCCGTTAACACCTGACCTTATTCTTTTCCATGACCCCTCAAATGGTAAATATTGCCCCCCATTAATCCACATTATTATTCTGGCAGCCAAGTGTTGCCTGTTCAAAGTTTGGCTCAGCCCTCGGGTCCCGACAGCAACTAAAGTATTCCAACATATCAAAAGATATTTTGACATGGAAAGAGTCAGAACAAAATAAGGGGAGATTTATTAAACTCTTTTTCACAAGATGGAAAAGCTTTATAGAGGTAGTATACTCTGATACAGAAATGAAAGCTCTTATGGAGCTCTTTACATCATCCGAATGGTATCATAAGCAAAAAGAGGCAGGGAATTTGGGGAGACTTCAGGTTGATTAAACAGGGAAAAAGAAGATGTACAAAATAAATACCTGGTGTGGGTGAAGAAACATCTGTGTTGGGGGGGGGGGATAATACACAGTTAATTTCAATACTGTATATGTACTGTACTATTTGGCTCTGTAGGGCGAATGTATCTCATGTCTAAGCCTTTATGTTTCTGATGGAAAAAAAAAATGTCTTGCAATATACATGTAAGAAAAAAAAATTCTATCTTTCAAAAGAGTATTTCTAGTGGCCATAACATTGGCAAGAAGGATAGGAGAGATGCAGGCTTTTTCTTGAAGTGAACCATATATGAGGATTCTGGAAGCCCCCGCAAAGTCCCACTGTTGGAAAAAAGACGTGTGCTGAAGAGGTTACAATCTGCCAAAGAGCACATTGACCGGCCTAAAGAGACATTCTGTGAACTGATGAAAGTAAGATTGTTCTTTTTGGGTCTAGTGGCCGGAGACAATTTGTCAGACGACCCCCAAACACTGAATTCAAGCCACAGTACACTGTAAAGACAGTGAAGCATGGTGGACAAGCATCATGATATGGGGATGTTTCTCATAGTACTGTGTTGGGCCTATTTATCACAGACCAGGGAAGAGGTCATGCTGCCTTATGCTGAAGAGGAAATGCCCTTGAAATGGGTGTTCCAACAAGGCAACGACCCCAAACACACCAGTAAACGTGAAACATCTTGGCTCCAGACCAACAAGATTGATGTTATGGAGTGGCCGGCCCAATCCCCGGATCCTAATCCAATAGAAAACTATTGGGTGACATCAAAAATGCAGTTTCTGAGGCAAAACCAAGAAATAGAGAAGAACTGTGGAATGTGGTCCAATCATCCTGGGCTGGAGAACCTGTTCACAGGGGCCAGAAGGTGGTGACTCCGAGCAGCACAGACGTCCAGCAGTTCTCAGAGACAGCGGTTATACAACTAAATATTAGTGAAGGGATTCAGAGGAAAGAAAATCTTCAGACATTTCTCAGTGTATACAGTGAATGTTTGAGTTTGTAAAGAAGAATACAAACACTGCTATTTTTTTTTGAACGGTCTAATATTCACTTTTCTTCAATTTTTTTTAGAGGAACAACACAAATTTGAAATATTTTTCTTCATGGTTTGATTTGGAATAGAATGTGTAGTGTTCCCAATGCGTTTGTGTGGATGGAAATAAAAGCTATTAGAAGGATTTTGAGCTTTATTCACTTTTTTAAACACACTGCTATTATTTTGAACACAACTGTATGTTGCTTGACCGATGTGATGATTTAAAAACATTGGTGTTGAAGTGGAGGGAGGGGCTTTTAACCTCTCTGTTATTCCTGTCCCTTTAGAGGTATATACAGTTGTGGCCAAAAGTTTTGAGAATTACATAAATATTGGAAATTGGAAAAGTTGCTGCTTAAGTTTTTATAATAGCAATTTGCATCTACTCCAGAATGTTATGAAGAGTGATCAGATGAATTGCATAGTCCTTCTTTGCCATGAAAATTAACTTAATCCCCCAAAAACCTTTCCACTGCATTTTTACTGCTGTCATTAAAGGACCTGCTGAGATCATTTCAGTAATCGTCTTGTTAACTCAGGTGAGAATGTTGACGAGCGCAAGGCTGGAGATCATTATGTCAGGCTGATTGGGGTAAAATGGCAGACTTGACCTGTTAAAAGGAGGGTGATGCTTGAAATCATTGTTCTTCCATTGTTAACCATGGTGACCTGCAAAGAAACGCGTGCAGCCATCATTGCGTTGCATAAAAATGGCTTCACAGGCAAGGATATTGTGGCTACTAAGATTGCACCTCAATCAACAATTTATAGGATCATCAAGAACTTCAAGGAAAGAGGTTCAATTCTTGTTAAGAAGACTTCAGAGCGTCCAAGAAAGTCCAGCAAGCGCCAGGATCGTCTCCTAAAGAGGATTTAGCTGTGGTATCGGAGTGCAACTAGTGCAGAGCTTGCTCAGGAATGGCAGCAGGCAGATGTTAGCGCATCTGCACGCACAGTGAGGCGAAAACTTTTGGAAGATGGCCTGGTGTCAAAAAGGGCAGCAAAGAAGCCACTTCTCTTGCAGAAAATATGGTGAATGGACTGCTGGGGCAAAGTCATATTCTCCAATGAAGCCTCTTTCCATTTGTTTGGGGCATCAGGAAAAAGGCTTGTCCGGAGAAGAAAAGGTGAGCGCTACCATCAGTCCTGTGTCATGCCGACAGTAAAGCATCCTGAGACCATTCATGTGTGGGGTTGCTTCTCATCCAAGGGAGTGGTACCAAAACACCCTCCAACAGCAACTTCTTCCAACAATCCAACAGCAGTTTGGTGAAGAACAATGCATTTTCCAGCACGATGGAGCACCGTGCCATAAGGCAAAAGTGATAACTAAGTGGCTCGGGGACCAAAACATTGATATTTTGGGTCCATGGCCTGGAAACTCCCCAGATCTTAATCCCATTGAGAACTTGTGGTCAATCCTCAAGAGGCGGGTGGACAAACAAAAACCCACTAATTCTGACAAACTCCAAGAAGTGATGATGAAAGAATGGGTTGCTATCAGTCAGGAATTGGCCCAGAAGTTGATTGAGAGGATGCACAGTCGAATTGCAGAGGTCCTGAAAAAGAAGGGCCAACACTGCAAATACTGACTCTTTGCATAAATGTCATGTAATTGTCGATAAAAGCCTTTGAAACGTATGAAGTGCGTGTAATTATATTTCACTACATCACAGAAACAACTGAAACAAAGATCTAAAAGCAGTTTAGCACTAAACTTTGTGAAAACTAATATTTGTGTCATTCTCAAAACTTTTGGCCACGACTGTATGGACAACCTTCACGTGTGCTGTCATGTCGGACTCTTGGAACCTATTTACCGGCAAGTCTAAATTCTACTTTATGTATCGCCAACATATTCCACAGCCTTTTACAATTAACCGGATAACATAGGACTTGTAGAATCCTCCACTGCTCCAGCACTGAGGCTCCTGTGGTCTCCTTCGGTCTGTTTACATCACTGCAGCGACAATATTGGTTGGAGCTCCGATGGCGGAAGCCTATTATGGTCAATAGTGGTCACGTGCTGTTTATACTGGCATCACTGATGACGACTTCTATTGGCTGCAGGGTCATGTGAAGGTGTGACATACCATCAACTGCCTTGACCTCACACATGTTTTAATCACTATAAAAAGAGAGAACACAACATATACACTTTACACTTTATTGTCTCCTCCGATGTCTCCTATTATTATCTCCAGTAATGGTATTGTACATGGTATTTTCAGTTTACATCTTCTCATCTTCTCTTCATTCAGGTTCCTACAATATAGGATCCGCTCAGTGGATATCTTCTATATAAGACCCTTCTGATTGACCCATCAAGAATGAACAGGGACAAGATGTCAGAGAGGATAATAAATCTCACCCTAGAGATCCTCTTCCAGCTTACTGGAGAGGTGAGAGATTCTGATGATGTCACATTATATCATCTTATCTATGTTACTAACAGATGGACATGACTGGAGAGGTGAGGGACTCTGGAGATGTATGGAGTGATATTTATTACTGTGTCTCTCCATAACCAGGACTACACAGTAGTGAAGAAGACCTCTAGTGAGCGCTGTCAGGCCCCTGTGTCTGAAGGATGGGGAAGAACCCTTAGCACAATGACAGGGCCTCCACCTCACCCCCTGATACATGAGGAAATCAATAGAGAGAAGATCCTAGAACTCACCAACAAGATGATTGAGCTGCTGACTGGAGAGGTGACACTGCTGGGACATTATAGAGGAAAGCTATGAAGGGATCTGGGTGATGACTTTATCATTGTGTTGTCAGGTTCCTATAAGATGTCAGGATGTCACCATCTATTTCTCCATGGAGGAGTGGGAGTATTTAGAAGAACACAAAGATCTGTACAAGGACGTCATGATGAAGGATCCCTGGCCCCTCACACCACCAGGTAATAGACATGACTAAATACACACGTCCTGACATTATCTGTATGTAAGGAATGAATTCAGTCACTGGATGTGTTTCCTACAGTTAAGAAAGAGAGAAGAACACCAGAGAGATGTCCCAGTCCTCTTCTTCCACAGGATGGTGCAGAAGAACATTACAATGTCCCACAGGATGATCAGGTAGATGGAGATAAGGTCTCATGAAATGTTCACTATTATCTGTAGAAGACTGTGAAGGTCTTGTGTTCAGTCTTGTTTTATCCACCAGTATATGTTTTATCCTTGTATAATGAGAAAGGTGGAGATGGCAGGATCTAGTGATGATAGATAATCAGTTCTCACCTCCCCTGTGTTCTCTTCTGTCACTTATACTATAACCAGTGATAGCAGAGTTTTCTAGTGATGATAGAAAATCAGTTCTCACCTCCCCTGTGTTCTTTCCTGTCACTTATACTATAATCAGTGATAAGCAGGGGGTTCTAGTGATGATAGATAATCAGTTCTCACCTCCCCTGTGTTCTCTCCTGTCACTTATACTATAACCAGTGATAGCAGAGTGTTCTAGTGATGATAGATAATCAGTTCTCACCTCCCCTGTATTCTCTCCTGTCACTTATACTATAATCAGTGATAAGCAGGGGGTTCTAGTGATGATAGATAATCAGTTCTCACCTCCCCTGTATTCTCTCCTGTCACTTATACTATAATCAGTGATAAGCAGGGGGTTCTAGTGATGATAGATAATCAGTTCTCACCTCCCCTGTGTTCTCTCCTGTAACTTATACTATAATCAGTGATAAGCAGGGGGTTCTAGTGATGATAGATAATCAGTTCTCACCTCCCCTGTATTCTCTCCTGTCACTTATACTATAACCAGTGATAGCAGAGTGTTCTAGTGATGATAGATAATCAGTTCTTACCTCCCCTGTATTCTCTCCTGTCCTTATACTATAATCAGTGATAAGCAGGGGTTCTAGTGATGATAGATAATCAGTTCTCACCTCCCCTGTATTCTCTCCTTTCACTTATACTATAATCAGTGATAAGCAGGGGGTTCTAGTGATGATAGATAATCAGTTCTCACCTCTCCTGTGTTCTCTCCTGTAACTTATACTATAATCAGTGATAAGCAGGGGGTTCTAGTGATGATAGATAATCAGTTCTCACCTCCCCTGTGTTCTCTCCTGTCCTTATACTATAATCAGTGATAAGCAGGGGGTTCTAGTGATGATAGATAATCAGTTCTTACCTCCCCTGTATTCTCTCCTGTCACTTATACTATAACCAGTGATAGCAGAGTGTTCTAGTGATGATAGGTAATCAGTTCTCACCTCTCCTGTGTTCTCTCCTGTCACTTATACTATAATCAGTGATAAGCAGGGGGTTCTAGTGATGATAGATAATCAGTTCTCACCTCCCCTGTGTTCTCTCCTGTCACTTATACTATAACCAGTGATAGCAGAGTGTTCTAGTGATGATAGATAATCAGTTCTCACCTCCCCTGTATTCTCTCCTTTCACTTATACTATAATCAGTGATAAGCAGGGGGTTCTAGTGATGATAGATAATCAGTTCTCACCTCTCCTGTGTTCTCTCCTGTAACTTATACTATAATCAGTGATAAGCAGGGGGTTCTAGTGATGATAGATAATCAGTTCTCACCTCCCCTGTGTTCTCTTCTGTCCTTATACTATAATCAGTGATAAGCAGGGGGTTCTAGTGATGATAGATAATCAGTTCTTACCTCCCCTGTATTCTCTCCTGTCACTTATACTATAACCAGTGATAGCAGAGTGTTCTAGTGATGATAGATAATTAGTTCTCACCTCTCCTGTGTTCTCTCCTGTCACTTATACTATAATCAGTGATAAGCAGGGGGTTCTAGTGATGATAGATAATCAGTTCTCACCTCCCCTGTGTTCTCTCCTGTCCTTATACTATAATCAGTGATAAGCAGGGGGTTCTAGTGATGATAGATAATCAGTTCTCACCTCCCCTGTATTCTCTCCTTTCACTTATACTATAATCAGTGATAAGCAGGGGGTTCTAGTGATGATAGATAATCAGTTCTCACCTCTCCTGTGTTCTCTCCTGTAACTTATACTATAATCAGTGATAAGCAGGGGGTTCTAGTGATGATAGATAATCAGTTCTCACCTCCCCTGTGTTCTCCCTGTCCTTATACTATAATCAGTGATAAGCAGGGGGTTCTAGTGATGATAGATAATCAGTTCTTACCTCCCCTGTATTCTCTCCTGTCACTTATACTATAACCAGTGATAGCAGAGTGTTCTAGTGATGATAGATAATCAGTTCTCACCTCTCCTGTGTTCTCTCCTGTCACTTATACTATAATCAGTGATAAGCAGGGGGTTCTAGTGATGATAGATAATCAGTTCTCACCTCCCCTGTGTTCTCTCCTGTCACTTATACTATAACCAGTGATAGCAGAGTGTTCTAGTGATGATAGATAATCAGTTCTCACCTCCCCTGTATTCTCTCCTTTCACTTATACTATAATCAGTGATAAGCAGGGGGTTCTAGTGATGATAGATAATCAGTTCTCACCTCTCCTGTGTTCTCTCCTGTAACTTATACTATAATCAGTGATAAGCAGGGGGTTCTAGTGATGATAGATAATCAGTTCTCACCTCCCCTGTGTTCTCTCCTGTCCTTATACTATAATCAGTGATAAGCAGGGGGTTCTAGTGATGATAGATAATCAGTTCTTACCTCCCCTGTATTCTCTCCTGTCACTTATACTATAACCAGTGATAGCAGAGTGTTCTAGTGATGATAGATAATCAGTTCTCACCTCTCCTGTGTTCTCTCCTGTCACTTATACTATAATCAGTGATAAGCAGGGGGTTCTAGTGATGATAGATAATCAGTTCTCACCTCCCCTGTGTTCTCTCCTGTCACTTATACTATAACCAGTGATAGCAGAGTGTTCTAGTGATGATAGATAATCAGTTCTCACCTCCCCTGTGTTCTTTCCTGTCACTTCTACTATAATCAGTGATAAGCAGGGGGTTCTAGTGATGATAGATAATCAGTTCTCACCTCCCCTGTGTTCTCTCCTGTCACTTATACTATAACCAGTGATAGCAGAGTGTTCTAGTGATGATAGATAATCAGTTCTCACCTCCCCTGTGTTCTCTCCTGTCACTTATACTATAACCAGTGATAGCAGAGTGTTCTAGTGATGATAGATAATCAGTTCTCACCTCCCCTGTGTTCTCTCCTGTCACTTATACTATAACCAGTGATAGCAGAGTGTTCTAGTGATGATAGATAATCAGTTCTCACCTCCCCTGTATTCTCTCCTGTCACTTATACTATAATCAGTGATAAGCAGGGGGTTCTAGTGATGATAGATAATCAGTTCTCACCTCCCCTGTATTCTCTCCTGTCACTTATACTATAATCAGTGATAAGCAGGGGGTTCTAGTGATGATAGATAATCAGTTCTCACCTCCCCTGTGTTCTCTCCTGTAACTTATACTATAATCAGTGATAAGCAGGGGGTTCTAGTGATGATAGATAATCAGTTCTCACCTCCCCTGTATTCTCTCCTGTCACTTATACTATAACCAGTGATAGCAGAGTGTTCTAGTGATGATAGATAATCAGTTCTTACCTCCCCTGTATTCTCTCCTGTCCTTATACTATAATCAGTGATAAGCAGGGGGTTCTAGTGATGATAGATAATCAGTTCTCACCTCCCCTGTATTCTCTCCTTTCACTTATACTATAATCAGTGATAAGCAGGGGGTTCTAGTGATGATAGATAATCAGTTCTCACCTCTCCTGTGTTCTCTCCTGTAACTTATACTATAATCAGTGATAAGCAGGGGGTTCTAGTGATGATAGATAATCAGTTCTCACCTCCCCTGTGTTCTCTCCTGTCCTTATACTATAATCAGTGATAAGCAGGGGGTTCTAGTGATGATAGATAATCAGTTCTTACCTCCCCTGTATTCTCTCCTGTCACTTATACTATAACCAGTGATAGCAGAGTGTTCTAGTGATGATAGGTAATCAGTTCTCACCTCTCCTGTGTTCTCTCCTGTCACTTATACTATAATCAGTGATAAGCAGGGGGTTCTAGTGATGATAGATAATCAGTTCTCACCTCCCCTGTGTTCTCTCCTGTCACTTATACTATAACCAGTGATAGCAGAGTGTTCTAGTGATGATAGATAATCAGTTCTCACCTCCCCTGTATTCTCTCCTTTCACTTATACTATAATCAGTGATAAGCAGGGGGTTCTAGTGATGATAGATAATCAGTTCTCACCTCTCCTGTGTTCTCTCCTGTAACTTATACTATAATCAGTGATAAGCAGGGGGTTCTAGTGATGATAGATAATCAGTTCTCACCTCCCCTGTGTTCTCTTCTGTCCTTATACTATAATCAGTGATAAGCAGGGGGTTCTAGTGATGATAGATAATCAGTTCTTACCTCCCCTGTATTCTCTCCTGTCACTTATACTATAACCAGTGATAGCAGAGTGTTCTAGTGATGATAGATAATTAGTTCTCACCTCTCCTGTGTTCTCTCCTGTCACTTATACTATAATCAGTGATAAGCAGGGGGTTCTAGTGATGATAGATAATCAGTTCTCACCTCCCCTGTGTTCTCTCCTGTCCTTATACTATAATCAGTGATAAGCATTGGGTTCTAGTGATGATAGATAATCAGTTCTCACCTCCCCTGTATTCTCTCCTTTCACTTATACTATAATCAGTGATAAGCAGGGGGTTCTAGTGATGATAGATAATCAGTTCTCACCTCTCCTGTGTTCTCTCCTGTAACTTATACTATAATCAGTGATAAGCAGGGGGTTCTAGTGATGATAGATAATCAGTTCTCACCTCCCCTGTGTTCTCTCCTGTCCTTATACTATAATCAGTGATAAGCAGGGGGTTCTAGTGATGATAGATAATCAGTTCTTACCTCCCCTGTATTCTCTCCTGTCACTTATACTATAACCAGTGATAGCAGAGTGTTCTAGTGATGATAGATAATCAGTTCTCACCTCTCCTGTGTTCTCTCCTGTCACTTATACTATAATCAGTGATAAGCAGGGGGTTCTAGTGATGATAGATAATCAGTTCTCACCTCCCCTGTGTTCTCTCCTGTCACTTATACTATAACCAGTGATAGCAGAGTGTTCTAGTGATGATAGATAATCAGTTCTCACCTCCCCTGTATTCTCTCCTTTCACTTATACTATAATCAGTGATAAGCAGGGGGTTCTAGTGATGATAGATAATCAGTTCTCACCTCTCCTGTGTTCTCTCCTGTAACTTATACTATAATCAGTGATAAGCAGGGGGTTCTAGTGATGATAGATAATCAGTTCTCACCTCCCCTGTGTTCTCTCCTGTCCTTATACTATAATCAGTGATAAGCAGGGGGTTCTAGTGATGATAGATAATCAGTTCTTACCTCCCCTGTATTCTCTCCTGTCACTTATACTATAACCAGTGATAGCAGAGTGTTCTAGTGATGATAGATAATCAGTTCTCACCTCTCCTGTGTTCTCTCCTGTCACTTATACTATAATCAGTGATAAGCAGGGGGTTCTAGTGATGATAGATAATCAGTTCTCACCTCCCCTGTGTTCTCTCCTGTCACTTATACTATAACCAGTGATAGCAGAGTGTTCTAGTGATGATAGATAATCAGTTCTCACCTCCCCTGTGTTCTTTCCTGTCACTTCTACTATAATCAGTGATAAGCAGGGGGTTCTAGTGATGATAGATAATCAGTTCTCACCTCCCCTGTGTTCTCTCCTGTCACTTATACTATAACCAGTGATAGCAGAGTGTTCTAGTGATGATAGATAATCAGTTCTCACCTCCCCTGTGTTCTCTCCTGTCACTTATACTATAACCAGTGATAGCAGAGTGTTCTAGTGATGATAGATAATCAGTTCTCACCTCCCCTGTGTTCTCTCCTGTCACTTATACTATAACCAGTGATAGCAGAGTGTTCTAGTGATGATAGATAATCAGTTCTCACCTCCCCTGTGTTCTTTCCTGTCACTTATACTATAATCAGTGATAAGCAGGGGGTTCTAGTGATGATAGATAATCAGTTCTCACCTCCCCTGTGTTCTCTCCTGTCACTTATACTATAACCAGTGATAGCAGAGTGTTCTAGTGATGATAGATAATCAGTTCTCACCTCCCCTGTGTTCTTTCCTGTCACTTCTACTATAATCAGTGATAAGCAGGGGGTTCTAGTGATGATAGATAATCAGTTCTCACCTCCCCTGTGTTCTCTCCTGTCACTTATACTATAACCAGTGATAGCAGAGTGTTCTAGTGATGATAGATAATCAGTTCTCACCTCCCCTGTGTTCTCTCCTGTCACTTATACTATAACCAGTGATAGCAGAGTGTTCTAGTGATGATAGATAATCAGTTCTCACCTCCCCTGTGTTCTCTCCTGTCACTTATACTATAACCAGTGATAGCAGAGTGTTCTAGTGATGATAGATAATCAGTTCTCACCTCCCCTGTGTTCTTTCCTGTCACTTATACTGTAATCAGTGATAAGCAGGGGGTTCTAGTGATGATAGATAATCAGTTCTCACCTCCCCTGTGTTCTCTCCTGTCACTTATACTATAACCAGTGATAGCAGAGTGTTCTAGTGATGATAGATAATCAGTTCTCACCTCCCCTGTGTTCTCTCCTGTCACTTATACTATAACCAGTGATAGCAGAGTGTTCTAGTGATGATAGATAATCAGTTCTCACCTCCCCTGTATTCTCTCCTGTCACTTATACTATAATCAGTGATAAGCAGGGGGTTCTAGTGATGATAGATAATCAGTTCTCACCTCCCCTGTGTTCTCTCCTGTCCTTATACTATAATCAGAGATAAGCAGGGGGTTCTAGTGATGATAGATAATCAGTTCTTACCTCCCCTGTATTCTCTCCTGTCACTTATACTATAATCAGTGATAAGCAGGGGGTTCTAGTGATGATAGATAATCAGTTCTCACCTCCCCTGTGTTCTCTCCTGTCCTTATACTATAATCAGTGATAAGCAGGGGGTTCTAGTGATGATAATCAGTTCTCACCTGTCCCTTATACTACGTACAGTATATTCATGCCTGCAGTCATCCCAAAACTGGTAGACAGAACAGGAAGACAGCATTAAAGGGTTTGTTCAGGAATAAGTAACTTTTCACTCTACTATAGAAAGAGTCATATGTACCTGCTACCCTCAGCTCTGGTTATGTGTGCCAGCTCCTGTGTGTCCATTTTCCAGTAAATGTTGTTTGCTCCCTAGACGGCACAGGCATGGTCACCTCCTTGACTGCAGCCAATGACTGATGATTATGCCCATTCCGAGGAGGTAAACAAGCCATGGACTGAAAGAAGTTTGGCTTACTGGCTTCACAGCCCTGGGGCTGCCAGCAAGTGCAACAGATGCACAAACAATGTAATGTTATATACACAATGTAATGTTATGTTAGGGATGGAATATAAGGGCTACTCTCCCTGCATTGAAAACTGGTTGGAATAGTGAAGCAATCAGATTGGATTTACAGTGAGGAACAGAAGTATTTGAACGCCCTGCGATTTTGCAAGTTCTCCTACTTAGAAATCATGGAGGGGTCTGAAATTCAGATTGTAGGTGCATTCCCAATCTGAGACAGAATAAAAAATAAATAAATCAGGAAATCACATTGTATGATTTTTAAAGAATGTATTTGTCTTGCACTGCTGAATATGAACACCTGAGAAAATCTGTGTTAATATTTGGTACAGAAGCCTTTGTTTGAAGTTCCAGAGGTCAAACGTTTCCTGTAGTTCTTGACCAGGTTTGCACACACTGCAGCAGGGATTTTGGCCAACTCCTCCACACAGATCACCTCTAGATCTGTCAGATTTCTTTGCTGTCTCTGAACAACACGGAGTTTCAGCTCCCTCCAAAGATGTTCTATTGGATTTAGGTCTGGAGAATGGCTAGGCCACTCCAGAACCTTGATATGATTCTTACGGAGCCGCTTCTTGGTTATCCTTGCTCTGTGCTTCGGGTCGTTGTCATGTTCGAAGACCCAGCCACGACCCATCTTCAATGCTCTGACTGAGGGAAGGTTGTTGCTCAATTTCACAATAAATGGCCCCATTCATCCTCTCCTTAATACAGTGCAGTTGTCCTGTCCCCTTCGCAGAAAAGCACCCCCAAAGCATGATGTTACACCCCCCCCCCCCCCATGATTCACAGTAGGGATGGTGTTCTTGGGATGCAACTCATCCTTCTTTTTCCTCCAAACACGATGAGTGAAGTTTAGACCAAAAAGGTCTACTTTGGTCTCATCTGATCACATGACTTTCTCCCATGCCTCCTCTGGATCATCCAGATGGTCATTGGCAAACAGTGACCTTTGAAACTGTGGTCCCAGCTCTCTTCATGTCATGGACCAGCTCCTCCCTTGTAGTTCTGGGCTGATTCCTCACCTTTCTTACTATCAGTGATACCCCACGAGGGGAGATCTTGCATGGAGCCCCAGTCCGAGGGAGATTGACAGTTGTCTTTAGCCTCTTCCATTTTCTAACAATTACTCCAACAGTTGATCTTTTTCCACCAAGCTGCTTGGCAATTGTTCAGTAGCCCTTTCCAGCCTTGTGGATGTCCACAATTTTGTCTCTGGTGTCTTTTGACAGCTCTTTGGTCTTGCCTATGGTAGTAGTTGGTGTCTTTAAAGAGCTCGGACAGGTGGTACTAAGTTAGATTAATGAGTGGAGTAGAAGTGGACTTTTTAAGGCACAGTTACAGGTCTTTGAGAGGCAGAATTCTTGCTGATTGCCAGGTGTTCAAATACTTATGTTCAGCAGTGCAAGACAAATACATTCTTTAAAAATCAAACAATGTGATTTCCTGATTTCTTTATTTTTGATTCTGTCTCTCAGAGTGGGAATGCACCTACAATGTGAATGTCCGACCCTCCATCATTTCTAATAAGGAGAACTAAATCGCAGGTGTTCAAATACTTCTGCTCCTCACGGTATACAGGAGACCTGCAGATCTGGGCCAGATAACTCCTGCTGTCCGGTCATTTTTGGTCATCTTTTCAGGTCATATAAAACCTTCTTCACGACTTCTCCAACCATCTGATGGCTTCTACAATATTCCTTTCACAGCTTGTCAATCCGGGTGAAGATCTGAACAATATTAATCCTACAGAGACATATGTGAGGGGTGATGAGCAGAGTACAGAGGACATTCCTACAGATAATCGCCCAGGTGAGTAGTGACCACTAAGTAACGCAGAGAAGACTCACAGATTCTACTCCTTCACTGGATGATGCAATTTTATGTTACATTTTTAGGTTTTATCTCCTGTCAGTTTTTTCAGCGTTATATTCACCGATTCAGCTAAAGTTCAAATTAAATATGGATGGAAATGTGACAGCGTTATAGGGATATACAGTATGTATATGATGTATATAGTCCATGCTCAGGAGAGGTCATTAATATCAGATCGGCGGCGGAGTCAACTCCCGGCAGCCTTGTCGGTCAGATGTATGGCGAGGACACAGGGCTCTGCGCGCTCTTAGGCCTCTTCCTGGCCATGCAATGTGACGTTCATCGGTCATATGGCCTAGGCACAGATTAGTCCTATTCCAGTGAATGGGCCTGAGCTGCAATGCCAAGCACAGCTACTATTCAGCAGACGGTTGGTAAGCTGTGAGGAGGCTTTCTATTAACTGGAGCTCCGGTGAGCACTGAGGCTGCCTCAGACAGCTGATTGGTGGGGGGACCGCACCTCTGCTGATCTCATATTGAAGACCTATGCTGAGGAAAATCTTGGAGAACCCCTTTAAAGGGAACCTGTCACCCAAAAATCGCCTATTAAGCTGTTTACAGTACCTTATAGTGCTGTATAGTCGTTTCCTGATGCACTTTTTGTTAGTTTAGCAGCATGTATGCTCAGTCAGAAATCGATGTTATATTCAGCTGCTGCCCCGTGCTTCAAGTCAGGCTTGAAGTCACGGGGGCAGCGGCCTCGGCGTCTTACATGGCCCTCTCCCCGCCCCCTGCCTCTGTGACTGACAGCCGAAATCCGATTCCGGGACCGCGCTCAACGGCCGCATGCGCAGTAAAGGGCGGCAGGAGCGCGGTCCCGGCTGCCGCGCGTACTACGCGCCGTCTTACTTTCGCCGCACTGCGCATGCGCCCGACATCCTGTATCAAACGCGCCCGCGCCCGGCATCTGGGCGCGGGCGCGTTTGATACAGGATGTCGGGCGCATGCGCAGTGCGGCGAAAGTAAGACGGCGCGTAGTACGCGCGGCAGCCGGGACCGCGCTCCTGCCGCCCTTTACTGCGCATGCGGCCGTTGAGCGCGGTCCCGGAATCGGATTTCGGCTGTCAGTCACAGAGGCAGGGGGCGGGGAGAGGGCCATGTAAGACGCCGAGGCCGCTGCCCCCGTGACTTCAAGCCTGACTTGAAGCACGGGGCAGCAGCTGAATATAACATCGATTTCTGACTGAGCATACATGCTGCTAAACTAACAAAAAGTGCATCAGGAAACGACTATACAGCACTATAAGGTACTGTAAACAGCTTAATAGGCGATTTTTGGGTGACAGGTTCCCTTTAATGATTTGCAAATGATTTAAAAAAACGGAAACAAATGATGCAAAACATCTCGCTTTATTCAGTATTGAGTATGAGAGCCACGTGGATAAGTACATTCACTTACACGCCTTGGCATCCTACCAATGAGGTTACTAATGATTGAGGAATGTTCTGCCAATACATTTGGGCAAGCAATTCATCAAGATCTGTTGCTGGTACCTACAGTATCTCCCAAAAGTGAGTCCACCGCTCACATTTTTGTGAATATTTTATTCTATCTTTTCATGGGACAGCCCTGAAGATCTGACACTTTGAGACAGTGTAAAGTAGTCAGTGTGCAGCTTGTATAACAGTGTAAATTTGGTGTTCCCTCAAAATAACTCAACACACAGCCACTAATGTCTAACCGCTGGCAACAAACGTGAGTACACCCCTAGGTGAGAATGGCCAAATTGTGGCCAAAGTGTCAATATTCTGTGTGGCCACCATTATTTACCTCTCTTGGGCATGGAGTTCACTAGCGCTTCACAGGTTGCCACTTGATTCCTCTTCCACTCCTCCATGACGACATACGTCTATTCTAAAAGACACCCTCTGGATATGGAGCTGAGCATGTGCACTCTACTTCCTTGGTCGACCATGACGAGGCCTGTTCTGAGTGGAACCGGTCTTCTTAAACCGCTGTATGGTCTTGGCCACCATGCTGCAGCTTGCAATTGCTGATTATCTGGTACCCTACACCAGGTGCTTATCCATGTCCTCCTCAATGGACATCCTCCCATCCCCAACAAAAACAGAGCACATTTTTACACAGCTGGGGCTCCGATCAGAAGCTGCCACTGCACCACCAATGAGGGGGAGGGGAGAGGACCCTGTGCCCACTGCCACCAATGATTTTAATACTGGGGGGTTGAGAGGGGCCGGCGCACTGTGCCACCAATAATTTTAATGGGATGGGGTGTTGAGGGGGGGCAGGGTGTCGGCAATGCGATTCTGCTGCCGGCACCTGCCTCCTGTATTGTGTTAAAGACTGACTGACTACTTTTCCTGGGTCCAGACTAAGTTTCAGGCTACACAGAGCGGCGTCCGCAGTGCCCCATTACTGTCGTCCTGGGCGCCGCTCCGTTCGCCCGCAGTGCCCCATTACTGTCTCCTCTCCTGCTCCACATGCTGCTGATTACTATCGGAGCGATGGGAGGAGACATCAGCTTCACTAGTGGGCGTTCCTTCTCCCTGGCTGTAGCGCTGTCCAATCGCAGCGCAGGGAGAAGGAACGCCCACTAGTGAAGCTGATGTCTCCTCCACATCTCTCCGATAGTAATCAGCAGCATGTGGAGCAGGAGAGGAGACAGTAATGGGGCACTGCGGGCGAGCGGAGCGGCGCCCAGGAATAATGGTGAGTGCTGGGACATCGCTGGGCGCCGCTCTGTGTGGGAATAGTCCTATCATTGGTGGCGCAGTGCGCCCGCCCCTCTCTTCTCATTGGTGGCGCAGTGCGCCCGCCCCTCCTCCGCCCCTCTTTTCTCATTGGTGGCAGCGGCAGCAGCACAGGGGGAGGGAGGACAGCTTCCTTCTCCCCGTGCTGCTGAGAGAACATGAGCGCGCCGACAGCAGCGTGCTCATGTTCAGAGATACTAGACTGCGCAGAAGCGCAGCCCAGTATCGAAAAAACGGAAATCCCGGTATCGTATCGATACCGGGACAAAAGTATCGATTGGGTATCGAAATTTCAATACCCGCAACAACCCTAGTGTATATTATGAGGTAACCATCTGTCACACCAGTAAGTGAATACATCTAAAGTACTTTTTAGTAGTTCATGATTGTATATAGTTAGTTAGATTATAATCAAATATCCACATGACAGGTTCCCTTTAGGTAGAATTTTCCTAAATAAGATACATTCAGAGGAGCTGATGTTATTTCACACATCATTACTCAGTAGCTGAGACAGTTCGGGTACACAAACCAGGAGAAAAGTTAAAAGATTTTGCTCTCTTATAATAAGACGGTCTGTTAACTGTCAAGATGGATCCATGATGTCTGGGAAAGTGATTCTAAAGTGTCAAAGAAGAGTCCCTCCTAATTGATTTAAGTTGGGAGAGGTCAAAGTTTAGGTTGTATAATGAAGCCATATATATGTGTTAAGTCTTAAAATATTTGAAATTGTTATATGGTACAACAGTGCCATCAAGTGGTAGATGGGCAGAAGTTTCTAAGGAATGCCAATAAAATGACATCATCGCCATGTTTAACATACGTCACACCCACCTTATCTAATTGGGAATCCCCAATCCAAGAGGGATGGGCATAGATAAGGATGAGAATATCTGATCCAGTTTTGGAGGCACTTCACAAGATTCATTCAGAAACATCAGGTCACACGTCAGGAACGGACCACAGGACGTCACAGATCACAGAACATCTTCACCACTTCCAGTCCTAAGAAAAAGCTCCCTACACCCTAAGGAATTCTTCCAGGGACACATCTGAATCTCCCTTCTAAAAGCTATTGATCCCAAAGCCAGGGGTAATGTATGATTTATTTCATTTGCAGTAATTATAAATCGCTCCAATATAGTTGAGACCCCATTATTAGTGGGTCAATAGTGTTAAAACAATCATTTTATGGGAAGTTTTAATGACCGTGCACATCATTAGAATTCCTGTAATATTGCTATCCAAGTGGCATCTCTGATCGGATTTTATTATCCGTATTTATAAGGTGTCTCTTACGGCCATATTCTTTGATTGAGCATAATGGACTTTCCATTTTTGTTGAATTATAATGTTTTGATAACCAGTACACTAATCGGTAATAATTTGAGCAGCATTGTATTGCAATTGGTGTAGTAAATCAGGTGAGCCCGGCGTAAACGGTGGAGCACCATCTTGTGGTCAATTTTGATATTATCCTTGTATTAATTTGTAGGCCATTTTTACTGTATGTATTTATAATAAAGTATATTTTATATAATTAATTGCACCCTGTTTGATTAGCTGCACAAATTAACTTTAGATCTCATCAATAAAAGAACTGGCGTTTATATGTCCGCCAATTACATTTTTCATGTTTCATCATTTTTAGGATTTCATATCTTATATGAAATAAATACTCGACAAAACAAAAAAAAACAAACATGAAAGGTCCTCTTTAAGGCCTCATGCACACAACAGTTTTTTTTAAGGTCCGCAAAAACGGGGTCCGTAGGTCCGTGATCCGTGTCCGTTTTTCCTTCCGTGGGTCTTCCTTGATTTTTGGAGGATCCACGGACATGAAGGAAAAAGTCGTTTTGGTGTCCGCCTGGCCGTGCCGAGCCAAACGGATCCGTCCTGACTTACAATGCAAGTCAATGGGGACGGATCCGTTTGATGTTGACACAATCTGGTGCAATTGCAAACGGATCCGTCCCCCATTGACTTTCAATGTAAAGGAGTCCCTATTATACCATCGGATCAGAGTTTTCTCCAATCCGATGGTATATTCTAACTAGAAGCGTCCCCATCACCATGGGAACGCCTCTATGTTAGAATATACCATCGGATTTGAGTTACATCGTGAAAACTCATATCCAACAGTATATTCTAACACAGAGGCGTTCCCATAGTGATGGGGAAGCTTCTAGTTAGACTATACTGAGAACTGTGTACATGACGTCCCCTGCTGCCTGGCAGCACCCAATTTCTTATAGGGGGCTGTGATCCGCACAATTAACCCCTCAGGTGCCGCACCTGAAGGGGTTAATTGTACGTATCATATCTCCCTGTAAGAGATCAGGGCTGCCAGGCAGCAGGGGGCAGACCCCCCTCCCTCCCCAGTTTGAATATCATTGGTGGCCAGTGTGGCCCCCCTCCCTCCATCTATTGTATTTATATCATTGGTGGCCAGTGTGCGGCCTCCCCTCCCTCCCTCTATAGTATTTATATAATTGGTGGCACAGTGTTCGGCCTCCCCTCCCTCCCTCTATTGTATTTATATCATTGGTGGCCAGTGTGCGGCCCCCCTCCCTCCCTCTATTGTATTTATATCATTGGTGGCCAGTGTGCGGCCCCCCCTCCCTCCCTCTATTGTATTTATATCATTGGTGGCACAGTGTTCGGACCCCCCGGCCCCCCCTCCCTCTATTGTATTTATATCATTGGTGGCACAGTGTTCGTACCCCCCCGGCCCCCCCTCCCTCTATTGTATTTATATCATTGGTGGCACAGTGTGCGGCCTCCCCGGCCCCCCCCTCCCTCTATTGTATTTATATCATTGGTGGCCAGTGTGCGGCCCCCCTCAGCCCTCCTCTCTATTGTATGTATATCATTGGTGGCACAGTGTGCGGCCTCCCCTCCCTCCCTCTATTGTATTTATATAATTGATGGCCAGTGTGCGGCCTCCCCTCCCTCCCTCTATTGTATTTATATCATTGGTGGCCAGTGTGCGGCCTCCCCTCCCTCCCTCTATTGTATTTATATCATTGGTGGCCAGTGTGCGGCCCCCTCAGCCCTCCTCTCTATTGTATTTATATCATTGGTGGCACAGTGTGCGGCCCCCCCGGACCCCCCTCGCTCCCTCTATTGTATTTATATCATTGGTGGCACAGTGTGCGGCCTCCCCTCCCTCCCTCTATTGTATTTATATCATTGATGGCCAGTGTGCGGCCTCCCCTCCATCCCTCTATTGTATTTATATCATAAGTGGCCAGTGTGCGGCCTCCCCTCCCTCCCTCTATTGTATTTATAACATTGGTGGCCAGTGTGCGGCCTCCCCTCCCTCCCTCTATTGTATTTATAACATTGGTGGCCAGTGTGCGGCCTCCCCCGGCCCCCCTCCCTCCCTCTATTGTAATTATATCATTGGTGGCCAGTGTGCGGCCCCCCTCCCTCTATTGTATTTATAACATTGGTGGCACAGTGTGCGGCCTCCCGGCCCCCCCTCCCTCCCTCTATTGTATTTATATCATTGGTGGCACAGTGTGCGATCCCCCCCGGCCCCCCCCCTCCCTCCCTCTATTGTATTTATATCATTGGTGGCCAGTGTGTCGGCCCCCCCTCCCTCTATTGTATTTATATCATTGGTGGCCAGTGTGCGGCCCCCCCTCCCTCCCTCTATTGTATTTATATCATTGGTGGCCAGTGTGCGGCCCCCCCTCCCTCCCTCTATTGTATTTATATCATTGGTGGCACAGTGTTCGCCCCCCCCCAGCCCCCCCCCCTCCCTCTATTGTATTTATATCATTGGTGGCACAGTGTTCGGACCCCCGGCCCCCCCCCCTCTATTGTATTTATATCATTGGTGGCACAGTGTGCGGCCTCCCCGGCCCCCCCCTCCCTCTATTGTATTTATATCATTGGTGGCCAGTGTGCGGCCCCCCTCAGCCCCCCCTCTATTGTATTTATATTATTGGTGGCACAGTGTGCGGCCCCCCCGGCCCCCCCTCCCTCCCTCTATTGTATTTATATCATTGGTGGCACAGTGTGCGGCCCCCCTCAGCCCCCCCCTCTATTGCATTATCATTGGTGGCACAGTGTGCGGCCCCCCCTCCCTCTATTGTATTTATATCATTGGTGGCACAGTGTGCGGCCTCCCCTCCCTCCCTCTATTGTATTTATATCATTGGTGGCCAGTGTGCGGCCCCCCCTCCCTCTATTGTATTTATATCATTGGTGGCACAGTGTTCGGACCCCCCGGCCCCCCCCTCCCTCTATTGTATTTATATCATTGGTGGCACAGTGTTCGTACCCCCCCGGCCCCCCCTCCCTCTGTTGTATTTATATCATTGGTTGCACAGTGTGCGGCCTCCCCGGCCCCCCCTCCCTCTATTGTATTTATATCATTGGTGGCCAGTGTGCGGCCCCCCTCAGCCCTCCTCTCTATTGTATTTATATCATTGGTGGCACAGTGTACGGCCCCCCCTCCCTACCTCTATTGTATTTATATCATTGGTGGCACAGTGTGCGGCCTCCCCTCCCTCCCTCTATTGTATTTATATCATTGATGGCCAGTGTGCGGCCTCCCCTCCCTCCCTCTATTGTATTTATATCATAAGTGGCCAGTGTGCGGCCTCCCCTCCCTCCCTCTATTGTATTTATAACATTGGTGGCCAGTGTGCGGCCTCCCCTCCCTCCCTCTATTGTATTTATAACATTGGTGGCCAGTGTGCGGCCTCCCCCGGCCCCCCTCCCTCCCTCTATTGTATTTATATCATTGGTGGCACAGTGTGCGGCCTCCCCGGCCTCCCCGGCCCCCCCTCCCTCCCTCTATTGTATTTATATCATTGGTGGCACAGTGTGCGGCCCCCCCTCCCTCCCTCTATTGTATTTATAACATTGGTGGCACAATGTGCGGCCTCCCCGGCCCCCCCCTCCCTCCCTCTATTGTTTTTATATCATTGGTGGCACAGTGTGCGATCCCCCCGGCCCCCCCTCCCTCCCTCTATTGTATTTATATCATTGGTGGCCAGTGTGTCGGCCCCCCCCTCCCTCCCTCTATTGTATTTATATCATTGGTGGCCAGTGTGCGGCCCCCCCTCCCTCCCTCTATTGTATTTATATCATTGGTGGCCAGTGTGCGGCCCCCCTCCCTCCCTCTATTGTATTTATATCATTGGTGGCACAGTGTTCGGCCCCCCAGCCCCCCCTCCCTCTATTGTATTTATATCATTGGTGGCACAGTGTTCGGACCCCCCCCCGGCCCCCCCTCTATTGTATTTATATCATTGGTGGCACAGTATTCGGAACCCCCCCGGCCCCCCCTCCCTCTATTGTATTTATATCATTGGTGGCACAGTGTGCGGCCCCCCTCAGCCCCCCCTCTATTGTATTTATATTATTGGTGGCACAGTGTGCGGCCCCCTCCCTCCCTCTATTGTATTTATATCATTGGTGGCACAGTGTGCGGCCCCCCTCGGCCCCCCCCTCTATTGCATTATAATTGGTGGCACAGTGTGCGGCCCCCCCTCCCTCCCTCTATTGTATTTATATCATTGGTGGCCAGTGTGCGGCCCCCCTCAGCCCCCCCTCTATTGTATTTATATTATTGGTGGCACAGTGTGCGGCCCCCCCGGCCCCCCCTCCCTCCCTCTATTGTATTTATATCATTGGTGGCACAGTGTGCGGCCCCCCTCAGCCCCCCCTCTATTGCATTATCATTGGTGGCACAGTGTGCGGCCTCCCCTCCCTCCCTCTATTGTATTTATATCATTGGTGGCCAGTGTGCGGCCCCCCCTCCCTCCCTCTATTGTATTTATATTATTGGTGGCACAGTGTTCGGACCCCCCCGGCCCCCCCTCCCTCTACTGTATTTATATCATTGGTGGCACAGTGTTCGTACCCCCCGGCCCCCCCTCCCTCTATTGTATTTATATCATTGGTGGCACAGTGTGCGGCCTCCCCAGCCCCCCCCCTCCCTCTATTGTATTTATATCATTGGTGGCCAGTGTGCGGCCCCCCTCAGCCCTCCTCTCTATTGTATTTATATCATTGGTGGCACAGTGTGCGGCCCCCCCCTCCCTCCCTCTATTGTATTTATATCATTGGTGGCACAGTGTGCGGCCTCCCCTCCCTCCCTCTATTGTATTTATATCATTGATGGCCAGTGTGCGGCCTCCCCTCCCTCCCTCTATTGTATTTATATCATAAGTGGCCAGTGTGCGGCCTCCCCTCCCTCCCTCTATTGTATTTATATCATTGATGGCCAGTGTGCGGCCTCCCCTCCATCCCTCTATTGTATTTATATCATAAGTGGCCAGTGTGCGGCCTCCCCTCCCTCCCTCTATTGTATTTATAACATTGGTGGCCAGTGTGCGGCCTCCCCTCCCTCCCTCTATTGTATTTATAACATTGGTGGCCAGTGTGCGGCCTCCCCCGGCCTCCCTCCCTCCCTCTATTGTATTTATATCATTGGTGGCACAGTGTGCGGCCTCCCCGGCCCCCCCCTCCCTCCCTCTATTGTATTTATATCATTGGTGGCACAGTGTGCGGCCCCCCTCCCTCCCTCTATTGTATTTATAACATTGGTGGCACAGTGTGCGGCCTCCCCGGCCCCCCCCTCCCTCCCTCTATTGTATTTATATCATTGGTGGCACAGTGTGCGATCCCCCCCGGCCCCCCCTTCCTCCCTCTATTGTATTTATATCATTGGTGGCCAGTGTGTTGGCCCCCCCCTCCCTCCCTCTATTGTATTTATATCATTGGTGGCCAGTGTGCGGCCCCCCCTCCCTCCCTCTATTGTATTTATATCATTGGTGGCCAGTGTGCGGCCCCCCCTCCCTCCCTCTATTGTATTTATATCATTGGTGGCACAGTGTTTGGCCCCCCCCAGCCCCCCCTCCCTCTATTGTATTTATATCATTGGTGGCACAGTGTTCGGACCCCCCGGCCCCCCCTCCCTCTATTGTATTTATATCATTGGTGGCACAGTGTTCGGAACCCCCCCGGCCCCCCTTCCCTCTATTGTATTTATATCATTGGTGGCACAGTGTGCGGCCTCCCCGGCCCCCCCCTCCCTCTATTGTATTTATATCATTGGTGGCCAGTGTGCGGCCCCCCTCAGCCCCCCTCTATTGTATTTATATTATTGGTGGCACAGTGTGCGGCCCCCCTCCCTCCCTCTATTGTATTTATATCATTGGTGGCACAGTGTGCGGCCCCCCCCTCTATTGCATTATAATTGGTGGCACAGTGTGCGGCCCCCCTCCCTCCCTCTATTGTATTTATATCATTGGTGGCACAGTGTGCGTCCCCCCTCGGCCCCCCCCCTCTATTGCATTATCATTGGTGGCACAGTGTGCGGCC